>NC_056733.1:1839207666-1839259095 GCF_019279795.1 Protopterus annectens | reverse complement strand
GCGGAGGGTGAGTATACGAACCCCTCCGCCACACTTGCAGAGGGGACGGGCCCCATCCCCTGCAGCTCCACCCGAAGGTGGCACAGGGCCACTGGAGGGGTCCGGCCTGGGCACTAGTGCCAGGTGCAGTCGCCAGCTGAGGTGGGAGAGGTGGGTCCACTGGGACCTGCCTTCCCAAGCGTTCTAGGTTTGTGAGTAGTTATGTTAGTTTGGGTTAGTGGCATTTTATTCCATTCAGATTAGTTGTAACAGCATGCATTGGTATTCCCATCAAACAAACACCCAGATATGAACACCATTGAACAAGGGGCATATCAATATCACATGCATTATTTGAACAGCAAAACACAGTCAAACGACATGCAGGGTTGATTAATGGCAACAGGCCATCAGATTTGCAGGTATGAACAGGGCACATGCACGAACAGACATGCATATATGTTTGAAACGGACAAATGTCCATGATTAATGAAATGTTCACATACCATTATTTAGTGGATGTTGTTATATGGAATTATAGGGTTGGGTGGGGATAGAAAGTGATGACACATTCATATGTTACACATTGATTCACATTTATCATAGGTACACAATTAAGTTGAGGCTGATGTTTCAAAATAATCTTTATTTGACTGTCATGCTACACCTGTTACACATACATCACTATCCTACTTATTTTGAATTTGATCAGATACATCATCCTGCTACACTTTGATGACAGGACAGGGGACAACTATGGCTGTTTAGTCTGTCAGATAATCATTCATTCTATCTGCAAATTGTTTACTGTTATCACCATATACAGATTTTGAGCTAGACATTCAGATTCAGACACACTGAAATCAGTTTGGGATGTTAATTTGTACTTCCCACATGCATTTAGTTCTGTAAAAACACACTGAGGCTTATATATTCAGGGGTATTACTACTTTATTTATTCATACATGAGCCTTTCTGTCACTCTCAGACATTCTGCAACTTCACAGTTCAGGTTGGTACTTCTAGGCTTTGTTCACATATTAGACCTGTGGTGATTCAAACACTTTCCAACAGCCTCACTTCTGTCATGATTCAGCATTTGAACAGGGATATATCTCACATGTGACTACCTCAGATTCTGAAGCTGTACTCTTGAGACTACTGCAGGTTACAGTATATTTAATTAATGATGGGACATCTGTATTACAGCACTGTTTAATTCTATCAATTATATTTCCAGTTACACTTGCATACTGATGAACTTGTTGCAGCCATACCTGCAGACTTTCAATTCCTGCTTGCACATTATATTACTTTTAATCAATACACTGCACTGTTCTGATACATGGTACATAATAATATTTATTTACAAGTACTGGGTGGGGTTACTAACCTGCATGGTGCAGCCGCACCAGCCTTCTGGCGTGCATCTCACGATTCGCAGAGCGGACACCTGCAGCTGTAATACAAAGGGAATAATATTGGACTACACATCTCCATGGTATCAGCTGGTTGAAATCCTTACATACATGGGTAAAATGTGACTTACTCAGTAGTGGGGCGTTGGGCATTTGCCGGGCCTCCTGGATCCAACGGTTCAATTGGTCCTGCTTGCGTCTCTTCAGGTCTGCATGGTGGTGACGGACCTGCTCACCAGTGCGTGGAATGCCAGTAGCACTGGTCAGATCACGAGCCAACTGGTCCCACGCCTCTGCCCTATATACTCCCCATGAGACCTGGCCCTGCATGAGTTGGGCCTTGTGATTATGGACAAGGAGCCAGACCATGTATCTGGACTCCTCAACGCCCCAACGCTGTGCTCGAAAGCAACGTCCCTCACCTACTCCACTCATGCTGACTGCAAGTCTGTTCTACAATCAGTTATGCTGTGTATTCCGCCTATGGGGGTTGTATATGCCGCTTTTCCGCACATTTCTCTGATTGGCCGTTTTGGAATTGTATCTACTTCACTGAAAATGCTTTCTCATGCTCCATTCTGGGTTTTATCCCATATATATGCTATTTCTGCAGTTCTAGGTATTGCTGTCATGGCTTGGTGGTTTAGTTCCTTGTCTGTAGTGCATGGTATCCTGGGTTTGAATCTGGCAACTGATTTTTGCTTTTCCTGACAGAAATGAGTTGAGGACCTGTCAATCAAACATGCCAAAAGCACTTTTAAGCACTTTAAACCTGTTCTGCGCGTTTGCGGAGGTAACGCATGCGCACTGGCAGTTAGCCTGTGGAGCGGGCGCAAACGGTGTGCGCTGGGATAAATCTTAATTGGCAAGTGACACACATGTTCAGCTAATTGCACACAGTTTCAGCCTGTTTACCTGCTGCTTGGCAACGGGCACGCAGTTTGCAGCTTTTAAACACTACTCAGCTACGGGCACGCTGTCTCACGGCAGCTTAGCTATCAGTACATTTCTGACTATTTTTCTTCTTATGTTACTTCAAAATGCTCTATTTCATTCCATTTTACAAAAGGGAATACATTTACATTTGTACAATACTGTCAGGGGGCTTTTTAGTGCTTATTTACAAAAAAAAAAAAGGTTGTTGTAGGGCTCGAACCCTGCCTGCCTACTCTTAGGGCGGCTACTCTACCGCTAAGCTATTATTTCTTGGCTTACTTTGCATATTTAGTTCTTATATCCTTTTCCACTGACTGCTAACTGTGATTGCGCTATTAGCACACCCGCGCACAGTAGCAAACATTTACGGGTTTAACAAAAAAAAGGTTTTAATTTAATTTTATGACATCTCTTCACTTTATACACTGATGGCCAGTCGGGGCATGTGTTGTATAGTGTGTTTATTCACATTTTCATGGCCTTTCTCGTGGCTGTTTACTTTCAGCCATTCTAGTCTTCCGGGGGCGTGTCCACTTGCAGAGCTTAGCCTACAGACACGCCCCCTACTCTCTTACATGGACCGTGTAAGAGTTACTAGTGTGATTCAGCATGCCTCATGCACCTCATGCATATGCATGACATGCTGACATCACACAGTTTAACTGCAGCCTCCGTGTAAGAGTTATAACTCTTACACGGAGGCTTCCTGAATCTGGCCCTTGGTGTTCTGGCTGCAGTGTGATTCTCAAACATTCCGGAAAAATATCAGTGATTGATAAGTATGTTTCTTGGCATTTTAAGTTTCAGAGTTCTGCATTGTCTTAATTTTACCTGACATAACTATTTTATTTATTTTCTGGCATTGTTTACTTTTTCTTATCAGTCCTGAAACTGCATTGTTTTCAGTTTCTCCTCTGTCCTGAAACTGCATCCCCCTATTCCTGTGGGGAAGTTTATAAAACTGATCTAACAGCTTTTGTGTTATCTGATTGCTTCAAGGCTTGCTGATTTAAAAACAGTTTCTGCTTGTAGATTCCTGAATACACTGTTGGAAACACCTGGTTTTATGGCTGCACTGTGATTCTTAAACAATCTTGAAATATATTGCAGATTGATAAGTAGATTTCTTGACATTTTAACCTTTTAGAGTTCTGCATCATCTTAATTTTGCCTGACTGAATTATTTTATATATTTTCTGGCATTGTTTCTGTTTCTCATCTGTCCTGAAACTGCACTGTTTTCTGTTTCCTATCTTTCCTGAAAATGCTTCCCCCCTTATTCCTGTGGTGAAGCTTATAAAACTGGTCTAACAGCTTTTGTGTTATCTGATTGCTTCAAGGCTTGCTGTTTTAAAAATAGTTTCTGTTTGTAAATTCCTGCATTCACTGTTGGAAATTCCTGGTGTTCTGGCTGCAGTGTGATTCTCAAACAATCTGGAAATATAGCACTGATTGATAAATATATTTCTTGGCATTTTAACCTTTCAGAATTCTGCATTGTCTTAGTTTTGCCTGACTGTATTATTTTATATATTTTCTGTCATTATTTTCTGTTTCTCATCTGTCCTGAAACTGCATTTTTTTTTCTCATATGTCCTGAAACTGCTTCCCCCTATTCTTGTGGTGAAGTTTATAAAACTGGTCAAACAGCTTTTGTTTTATCTGATTGCTTTAAGGCTTGCTGATTTTCAAAATAGTTTCTGTTTATAAATTCTTACATACTCTGTTAGAAACGTCTGGTGTTCTGGCTACAGTGTGATTCTCAAACAATCAGGAAATATATCACTGATTGATAAGTATATTTCTTGACATTTTATGCTTTGAGTTCTGCATTGTCTTAATTTTGCCTGACTGAATTATTTTATATGTTTTCTGGCACTGTTTTATGTTTCTCATCTGTCCTGAAACTGCATTATTCTCTGTTTCTCATCTGTCCTGAAACTGCTTCCCACTATTCCTGTGATGAGGTTTAAATAAGTGGTCTAACAGCTTTTGTGTTAGCTCATTGCTTCAAGATTTGTTGATTTAAAAATAGTTTCTGTTTGTAAATTCCTGTATACACTGCTGGAAACTCCTGGTGTTCTGGCTGCAGTGTGATTCTCAAACAATCTGGAAATATATTGCTGATTGATAAGTATATTTCTTGGAATTTTAAGTTTCAGAGTTCTGCATTGTCTTAATTTTGCTTGACTGAATTATTTTACATATTTTCTGGCATTGTTTTCTGTTTTTCATCTGTCCTGAAACTGCATTGTTTTCTGTTTCACATTTGTCCTGAAACAGCTAACCCCCTCCTCCTGTGCTGAAGTTTATAATACTGGTCTTATAGCTTTTGTCTTATGTGATTGCTTCAAGGCTTGCTGATTTAAAAATAGTTTCTGTTTTTAAATTCCTGCATACACTGTTGGAAGCTACTGGTGTTCTGGCTGCAATGTGTATCTCAAACAATTTGGAAATATATCACTCATTGATTAGTATATTTTTTGTCATTTTAACCTTTCAGAATTTTGCATTGTCTTAATTTTGCTTGACTGAATTATTTTATAAATTTTCTGGTATTGTTTTCTGTTTCTCATCTGTCCTGAAACTGCATCCCCCTATTCCTGTGGCGAAGTTTATAAAACTGGTCTAACAGCTTTTGTGTTATCTGATTGCTTCAAGACTTGCTGATATGAAAATAGTTTCTGCTTGTAGATTCCTGCATACACTGTTGGAAACTACTGGTTGTATGACTGCACTGTGATACTAAAACAATCTCGAAAAATATTGCTGATGTTTCTTGACATTTTAACCTTTTAGAGTTCTGCATCATCATAATTTTGCAAGACTGAATTATTTTATATATTTTCAGTCTTTGTTTTCTGTTTCTCATCTGTCCTGAAACTGCATTGTTTTCTGTTTCTCATCTGTCATGAAAGAGCTTCCTCCCTGTTTCTGTGGTGAAGTTTATAAAACTGGTCTAAAAGCTTGTGTGTTATCTAGTTGCTTCAAGGCTTGCTGATTTAAAAATAGTTTCTATTTATAATTTCCTGCATGCACTATTTGAAACTCCTGGTTATCTGGCTGCAGTGTGATTCTCAAACAATCTGGAAATATATCGCTGATAAGTATATTTCGTGGCATTTTAACCATTCACAGTTCTGCACTGTCTTAATTTTGCCTGACTGAATTATTTTATATATTTTCTGGCATTGTTTTCTGTTGCTCATCTGTCCTGAAACTGCCACCCCCCCCTTTCTTGTGGTGAAGTTTATAAAACTGGTGTAACAACTTTTCTGATATTTGATTGCTTCACGGCTTGCTGATTTAAAAATAGTTTCTCCTTGTAGATTCCTGCATACACTGTTGGAAACTCCTGGTTTTATGGCTGCACTGTGATTCTTCAACAATCTCAAAATAAGTTGATGATAGATAAGTATATTTCTTGACATTTTCACCTTTTAGAGTTCTGCATCATCTTTATTTTGCCTGACTGAATTATTTTATATATTTTCTGGCATTGTTTTCTGTTTCTCATCTTTCCTGAAACTGCATTAATTTCTGTTTCTCATATGTCCTGAAGCTGCTTCCCCCCTATTCCTGTGGTGAAGTTTATAAAACTGGTCTGACAGCTTTTGTGTTATCTGCTTGCTTCAAGGCTTGCTGATTTAAAAATACTTTCTGTTTGTAAATTCCTGTATACACTGTTGGAAGCTCCTGGTGTTCTGGCTGCAGTGAGATTCTCTAACAATCTAGAAATATATCTCTGAGTGATAAGTATATTCCATGGCATTTCAAACTTTCAGAGTTCAGCATTGTCTTATTTTTGCCTGACTGAATTATTTAATAGATTTTCTGGCATTTTCTGTTTCTCATCTGTCCTGAAACTGCATTGTTTTCTGTTTCTCATCTGTCCTAAAACTGCTTCCCTCCTATTCCTGTGGTGAAGTTTGTAAAACTAGTCTAACAGCATTTGTGTTCTCTGATTTCTTCAAGGCTTGCTGATTTAAAAATAATTTCTGTTTGTAAATTCCTGCATACTCTGTCAGAAACTCCTGGTTTTATGGCTGCACAGTGATTCTCAAACAATCTGGAAATATATCACTGATTGAAAAGTAAATTTCTTGGCATTTTACCCTTTCAGAATTCTGCATTGTCTTAATTTTGCCTGACTGAATTATTTTATATATTTTCTGGCACTGTTTTATGTTTCTCATCTGTCCTGAAACTACATTATTTTCTGTTTCTCATCTGACCTGAAACTGCTGCCCCTCTATTCCTGTGGTTAAGTTTATTAAACCGGTCTAACAGCTTTTGTGTTAGCTCATTGCTTTAAGAGTTGCTGATTTAAAAATAGTTTATTTTGGTAAATTCCTGCATACACTGTTGGAAACTCCTGGTGTTCTGGCTGCAGTGTGATTCTCAAACAATCTGGGAATATATCCCTGATTGATAAGTATATTTCTTTCCATTTTAACTTTTCAGACTCCTGCATTGTCTTAATTTTGCCTGAGTTATTTTATATATTTTTTGGAATTGTTTTCTGTTTCTCATCTGTCTGAAACTGCATTGTTTTCTGTTTCTCATTTGTCCTGAAACTGCTACCCTCTATTCCTGTGGTGAAGTTTATAAAACTGGTCTGTCAGCTTTTGTGTTATCTGATAGCTTCAAGGCTTGCTGATTTAAAAATTGTTTCTGTTTGTAAATTCCTGTATACACTGTTGGAAACTCCTGGTGTTCTGGATGCAGTGTGATTCTGAAAAATCTGGAAATATCAAGCTGATTGCTAAGTATATTTCTTGGCATTTTAACCTTTCAGAGTTCTGCATTGTCTTAATTTTGCCAAACTGAAATATGTTAAATATTTTCTGTCATTGTTTTCTGTTTCTCATCTCTCCTGAAACTGCATGGTTTTCCATGTCTCATTTAAATTATAAAACTGTTCTAACAGCTATTGAGTTATCTGATTGCTTCAAGGCTTGCTGATTTATAAAATAGTTTCCTTTTTGAAAATTCCTACATACATTGTTGGAAACTCCTGGTGTTCTGGCTGCAGTGTGGTTCTCAAACATTCTGGAAATATATCGCTGGTTGATAAGTATATTTTGTGGCATTTAACCTTTCAGAGTTATGCATTGTCTTAATTTTGCCTGACTCAATTATTTTATATATTTTCTGGCATTGTTTTCTGTTGCTCATCTGTCCTGAAACTGCATTGTTTTCTGTTTCTCATCTGTCCTGAAACTGCTTCCCCCCTGTTCCTGTGGTGAAGTTTATAAAACTGGTCTAACAGCTTTTATGTTATCTGATTGTTTCGAGGCTTGCTGAATTAAAACTAGTTTCTGTTTGTAAATGCCTGCATACACTACTGAAAACTCATGGTGTTCTGGCTGCAATGTGAATCTCAAACAATTTGGAAATATATCCATTGTTGATAAGTATATTTTTTGGCATTTTAATCTTTCAGAGTTCTGCATTGTTTTAATTTTGCCTAACTGAATTATTTTATATATTTTCAGGCATTGTTTTCTGTTTCTCATCTGTCCTGAAACTGCATTGTTTTCTGTTTCTCATCTGTCCTGAAACTATGTCCCCCTATTCCTGTGGTGAAGTTTATAAAACTGGTCTAACAGCTTTTATGTGATATCATTGCTTCAAGGCTTGCTGATTTAAAAGTAGTTCCTGTTTGTAAATTCCTGCATATACTGTTGGAATCTCCTGGTGTTCTGGCTGCAGTGTGGTTCTCAAACAATCTGGAAATATATCACTGATAAGTATATTTTGTGGCATGTTAACCTTTCAGAGTTCTGCATTGTTTAATTTTGCCTGACTGAATTATTTTACATATTTTCTGGCACTGTTTTATGTTTCTCATGTGTCCTGAAACTGCATTGTTTTCTGTTTCTCATCTGTCCTAAAACTGCTTCCCCCTCTTCCTGTGGTGAAGTTTATAAAACTGGTCTAATAGCTTTTGTGTTACCGCATTGCTATATTGTTGCTGATTTAAAAATAGTTCCTGTTTGTAAATTCCTGCTTACACTGTTGGAAACAACTGGTGTTCTAGCTGCAGTGTGATTCTCAAGCAATCTGGAAATATATTGCTGATTGATAAGTATATTTCTTGGCATTTTAACCTTTCAGAGTCTGCATTGTCTTACTTTTGCCTGACTGAATTATTTTATATATTTTCTGGCATTGTTTTCTGTTTCTCATCTGTTCTGAGACTGCTTCCCCCCATTCCTGTGGTGAAGTTTATAAAATTGGTTTAACAGCTTTAGTGTTATCTAATTGCTTCAATGCTTGCTGATTTGACGTTTTTTTTTTCTTTCACATCTGTCCTGAAACTGAAATTTTATCAAGCTGGTCAACAACTTTTGTGTTATCTGATTGCTTCAAGGCCTGATGATTTCAAAATAGTTTCCTTTTTGAAAATTACTGCATGCACTGTTGAAAACTCCTGTTGTTCTGGCTGCAGTGTGGTTCTCAAACAATTTGGAAATATATCACTGATTGATAAATATATTTTGTGGCATTTTAACCTTTCAAAGTTCTGCATTGACTTAATTTTGCCTCATTGAATTATTTTATATATTTTCTGGCATTGTTTTCTGTTTCTCATCTGTCCTGAAACTGCATTGGTTTCCTTTTCTCATGTGTTTTGAAATTGCTTCCCCCTTATTCCTATGGTGAAGTTAATAAAACTAGGCTAACAGCTTTTGTGTTATCTGATTGCCTCAAGGCTTGCTGATTTAAAAATAGTTTTTGAATATAAATTCCTGCACACATTGCTGGAAACTCCTGGTGTTCTGGCTGCAGTGTGGTTCTCAAAAAATCTGGAAGTCTATCAAGCTGGTCTAACAGCTTTTGTGTTATCTGACTGTCTCAAGGCTTCCTGATTTAAAAATAGTTTTTGTTTGTAAATTCCTGCATACACTGTTGAAAACTCCTGGTATTCTGGCTGCAGTGTCATTCTCAAACCATCTGGAAATATAGCTCTGATTGATAAGTATATTTTGTGGCATTTTAACATTTCAGAGTTCTGCATTGTCTTAATTTTGCCTGACTAAATTATTTTATACATTTTCTGGCATTGCTGTCTCTCATCTGTCCTGAAATGCATTGTTTTCTTTTTCTCATCTGTCCTGTAACTGCTTCCCCCCTATTCCTGTGGTGAAGTTTATAAAACTGGTCTAACAGCTTTTGTGTTATCTGATTGCTTCAAGGCATATTGATTTTTAAAATAGTTTCTGTTTGTAAATTCTTACATATACTGATAGAAACTTCTGGTGTTCTGGCTGCAGTGTCATTCTCAAACAGTTTGGAAATATATTGCTGATTGATAAGTATATTTCTTGGAATTTTAACTTTCAGAGTCTTAATTAAATTCTTAAAGTCTTAATTTTTCCTGACTGAATTATTTTACATATTTTCTGGCATTGTTTCTGTTTTTCATCTGTCCTGTAACTGCATTGCTTTCTGTTTCTCATCTGTCCTGAAACTGCTAACCCCCTATTCCTGTGGTGAAGTTTATAAAACTGGTCTGACAGCTTTTATGTTATTTCTTTGCTTCAAGGCTTGCTGATTTAAAAATAGTTTCTGTTTGTAAATTCCTGCATACACAGTTGGAAACTCCTGTTGTTCTGCCTGCAGTGTGGTTCTCAAACAATCTGGAAACATATCGCTGATTGATAAGTATATTTCATTGCATTTTAAACTTTTATAGTTCTGCATTTTTTTAATTTTGCCTGACTGGATTATTTTATCATTTTCTGGCATTGTTTTCTGTTTCTCATCTGTCCTGAAAGTGTTTCTCCCCTATTCCTGTGGTGAAGTTTATAAAACTGGTCTAACAGCTTTTGTGTTATCTGATTGCTTCAAAGCTTGCTGATTTAAAAAAAAGTTTCTGTTTATGTGCTCTAGAGAGAAGAGTAATGCAAGTCAGCAGGACTAAGACAGAATATATGTGTGCGATTGAGAGGGAGGATAGAGGAATGTTGAGGATGCAGGGAGTAGAGGTGGCAAAGGTGGATATGTTTAAATACTTGGGATCAACAGTTCAGAGTAATGGTGAGTGTGGAAGAGAGGTGAAGAAGAGAGTACATGCAGGGTGGAGTGGGTGGAGAAGAGTGTCAGGAGTGATTTCTGACAGATGAATACCAGTAAGAGTTAAAGGGAAGGTCTTCAAGAGGGTAGTGAGACCAGCTATGTTATATGGGTTGGAGACAGTGGCATTGACAAAAAGGCAGGAGTGAGAGCTGCACATGGCAGAGTTGAAGATGTTAAGATTTGCACAGGGTGTGACGAGGATGGACAGGATTAGGAATAAGTATATTAGAGGGTCAGCCCAGGTTGGAAGGTTTGGAGACAAAGCCAGAGAGGAAGATTACATTGGTTTGGACATGTGCTGAGGAGGGATGCAGAGTATATTGGGAAAAAGATGCTAAAGATAAAGCTGCCAGTTAACAGGAAAAGTGGAAGGCCTAAGATAAGGTTTATGGATGTGGTGAGAGAGGACATGCAGGTGGTTTGTGTGACAGAGCAAGATGCAGAGGACAGGAAGAAATGGAAACAGTTGATCTGCTGTGGCGACCCCTAACGGGAGCAGCTGAAATAAGAAGAAGAAGATTCTGTTTGTAAATTTCTGCATACACTGTTTGAAACACCTGGTTTTATGGCTGTTATTCTTAAACAATCTGGAAATATATTGCTTATTGATAAGTATATTTCTTGGCATTTTAACCTTTCAGAGTTCTGCATTGTCTTAATTTTGCCTGACTGAATTATGTTATATATTTTCTGGCATTGTTTTCTTTTTCTCATCTTTCCTGAAACTGCTTTGTTTTCTGTTTCTCATCTGTACTGAAACTCCTTCCCCCCTATTCCTGTGGTGAACTTTATACATCTAGTCTGACAGCTTTTGTGTTATCAAATTGCTTCAAGGCTTACTGATTTAAAAATTGTTCCTGTTTGTAAATTCCTGCATACACTGTTGGAAACTCCTGGTGTTCTGGCTGCAGTGTGATTCTCAAACAGTCTGGTAGTATATCACTGATTGCCAAGTACATTTCTTGATATTTTAAACTTTCAGAGTTCTGCATTGTCTTAATTATGCTGACTGAATTATGTTATATGTTTTCTGGCATTGTTTTCTGTTTCTCATCTGTCCCTGAAACTGCATTGTTAACCATTTCTCATCCGTCCTGAAACTGCTTCTGCCCGATTCATGTGGTGATGTTTATAAAACTGGTCTGACAGATTTCATGTTATCTGATTGCTTCAAGGCTTGCTGATTTAAAAATAGTTTCTGTTTGTAAATTTCTGCATACACTGTTGGAAGCTCCTGGTGTTCTGGCAGCATGTGATTCTCAAACAATCTGGAAATATATTGCTGATTGATAAGTATATTTTTTGGCATTTTAACTTTTGGAGTTCTCCATTGTCTTAATTTTGCATGACTAAATTATTTTACATATTTTCTGGCGTTGTTTTCTTTTTCTCATCTGTCCTGAAATGGCTACCCCCTACTCCTGTGTGAAGTTTATAAAACTGATCTAACAGCTTTTGTGTTATCTGATTGCTTCGAGGCATGGCGATTTAAAATTAGATTCCTTTTGAAAATTCCTGCATACACTGTTCGAAACTCCTGGTGTTCTGGCTGCAGTGCGGTTCTCAAACAATCTAGAAATATATCACTGATTGATAAGTATATTTCATGGCATTTTAAGCTTTCAAAGTTCTGCATTGTCTTAATTTTGCCTGATTTAATTATTTTATGTATTTTCTGGCATTGTTTTCTTTTGCTCACCTATCCTGAAGCTGCATTGTTTTCTATTTCTCATCTGTCCTGAAACTGCATTCCCCCTATTCCTGTGATGACGTTCATAAAACTAGTCTAACAGCTTTTTTTTGTTATCTGATTGCTTCAAGGCTTGCTGATTTATAAATAGTTTCTGAACTTAAATTCCTGCATACACTGTTGGAATCTCCTGGTGTTCTGGCTGCAGTGTGATTGTCAAACAATCTGGAAATATATCACTGATTGATAAGTATATTTCTTCCCATTTTAAACTTTCAGAGTTCTGCATTGTCTTAATTTTGCCTGACCGTATTATGTTATATATTTTCTGGCATTGTTTTCTGTTTATCATCTCTCCTGAAACTGCATAGTTGTCCATGTCTCATCTGTCCTGAAACTGCTTCCCACCATTCCTGTGGTGAAGTTTATAAAACTGGTCTAACAGCTTTTTTGTTATCTGATTTCTTCAAGGCTTGCTGATTTTTAAAATAGTTTATGTTTGTAAATTCCTACATACACTGATATAAACTTCTGGTGTTCTGACTGCAGTGTGATTCTCAAACAATCTGGAAATATTTCGCTGATTGATAAGTATATTTCTTGGCATTTTAACCTTTCAGAGTTCTGCATTGTCTTAATTTTGCCTGATTGAATTTTTTATTTATTTATTTTATTTATTTAAATTTGTTGACTGGGGGTGTCCGACTGGACGCAGGCCCATTTTCAGCGGAGGCCCGGGGAGAAAAGCTCTGCAGTAAAATAAACAGACAGTAGTTACATTGGATTACATAGTGATTAACAATTTAACATAGCAATTACTTACAACATATTTACAGATGAAGAACATAGTACATCAGTAGACAACTAGAATCTTTATCTGTGAAGTACATAACAGACATTAACAAATGTTACAATGAGAAGTTCCTGCTGTATAATAAGTACTAAGCTTATGAGCATCTGAGCTTGCTATAATCAAGGTAGTTAGTGGAGTGGAAAGAAAGGTAGTGGTTGGATGGGGTGGATGATATTAGAGTGGGAGTTGGAAGGGCATAGCCAGCATGTTTTTAGGTGTGCTTTTAGTAAAGTTTTGAAGTGGGTGCATAATGGTACGGAGGTAATTGTGGGTGGGAGTGAGTTCCATAATTTGGCTATGGCACAAGAGAATAGTGCTTCACCAGCAGAGTTATTGGCTTTAGTTATCTGCAAGTGATTTTTGTTGCTGGATCTTAGTGGTCTGGTGGTGCGATAGGGTTGGAGTAGATTCTGGAGGGATGGGACATTTAGTGGATGGTGTACTAGTTTGTGGGCGAGTGAGAGTTGATACCACTGAAGGAGGTGAGGGAGTTCAAGCCAGCCCAGTTCAGCAAGTGAGAGACAGTGGTGACTACGGTAGGATGCCCCTGTGGCGAATTTGGCGATTTTGTTGTAGCAGGTCTCTAGCTTGTTAAGATCACATTGCCTTAGGTTGGTATATATTGGAGAGGCATAAAGTAGGGTGGAGATAAGGTGGGAATTTGCTATTGAAATCTTTGCTGCTTTGGTGTGAAATTGCTTATTTCTGTATAATGCTCCTAGTTTTTTGTGGACTTTTTTATGGCCCTGGATATGTGAATGTCAAATTTTAGTTTATTGTCTATTTCCACTCCTAGCAATTTGGTGTGTTCAGTTGGGTATATAGTGGTGTTGTCTTTTGCTGTGATGTTAAAGTGAGAGTTGTTTTGAGTATGTTTGGTGGGTTGGAAGATGAGTAGTTTTTGTTTTGGTTGAGTATTAATTGGGCATCGGATAACCATGTTTCAAAAGAGGAAAAGGCTTCCTGTGTGACTTTTTGCAGTTTGGGTAGGGACTGGGCTGAGCAGATGATGGTCAAGTCATCTGCGTATTGTATGAGTGTGCCATGTTTGGTGGCAGAGGCTAGATTATTGGTGTAAACAGAGAAGAGTAGGGGTCCAAGGATGGATCCTTGGGGAACCCCTATGGAGACAGATAGTTGGGGAGATATGTCATTCTGCCATACAACGGATTGTTGGTGGTCAGACAGGTAACTCTGAAACCAGTTGGTGACTGATTGTGAGAAGGATAGGTTATTGAGGACAGAGATAAGTTGTTTGTGTGGGACCATGTCAAATGCTTTAGACAGGTCTAAGAAAGTAGCAGAGGAGAGATAGCCATTGTTTTTATGCTGAAGGATAGTGTTAGTAAAGGAGAGTAAGGCATTGGTGGTGCTATGGTTTGGTCGGAAACCATGCTGAGTACTGGAAAGGAGGTTGTTAGTAAGGAGGTAGTCTGAGATCTGAGAGTGTATGCATCTCTCTAGTATTTTGGAGAGTGGAAAGAGAGTAGCTATGGGGCGGTAATTGGTTAGTTCTGCGGAGGGTCCGCCTTTGTGGAGGGGAATTATATGTGATACTTTCCACAGTGTGGGAACGTAACTTTCTGACAGAGATCGGTTAATCAAGATGGATACTGGGTAGGCCAAAGCATCAGCTGCGATTTGTAGGTATTCACTTGGGAGGTTGTCTGCTGCTAATTTGGTGGGTTTAAGTTTAGATAAGAGTTTTTTTATGTTGGAGGTAGGTACAGGAGCAAAATAGAAGGCAGTGGGGAGATTACTAGTTGAAGGTGTGGGTTGGAGGGGAGGGGGTTGTGTTGTTTAGCTAGTGATAGTATGGTTTGGGTGAAGTGTGTGTTGAATGAGGTAGCAATATTTTCTGAGGAGTGAGGGATGTTAGGAGGAGGGGTACTGACTTTACCTGGGTGGAGGATGGAGTTTATGGAGGACCAGAATTGTTTGGGGCTGTGTTGTGAGGAGTCTAGGGCAGACTGGTAGTATTGGTATTTGTTCTGTTTTATTAGCTTTTTGACTCTATTGCATAGTTCTATGAATTTCTGTCTAGCTGAGGGGGTTTTGGTTTTGCGCCAGTGCTCCCAGGCTTTATCCCTGTTTTTTCATTTCTGACTTAGTGGTTTTCTGTAGCCATGGGGAGGGTTGTGCTTTCGTTCTGGAAAATCTTATGGGGGCATGGTAATTAAGGATGTTCAGGAAGGTAGTATTTAAAAATTCAACTCAGTCATCTAGACTGAGCTACTTTAGAGGATGCCAGTTACATTCTTTGAGGGATGAGATGAATGTGAGTGGGCTAAAGTTTAGATGTTAAGTTGTCAATCTCGCCTTCATTCTTGCTTGATGGGTTCGGAGCCGATCCCTCGGCTCCGACTCGGCACTTGCTAAAGCTTGAGAGTCACTTTTACCAGCTCGAGGCAGCCCCATATCCCATGATGCAAGGCGGTAAGTACCCAGATCTCGTTTGCCGCTTCGCTTAGGAGGTCTTCTTTTTACCAGCTCCTGGTAAGTTGTTCACTTTTGTGATATTTAAGCCTTTTTAGTCAAAAACTCCTTTATTGATAGTTTAAATTTATATTCTACCCTTTCTGACAGAATTTCCCTGTCTCCTTTAATTTTTTGTTAGTCAATCTTTCCCTATCCCATCCCCCCCCTGTTAGGGTGTGTGTGTGTTGGATTTTATAGAATACCTTTTGGTATTTTGTGTAAGTTAATTTGGACTGGTGTTGTGTCTGTGTTGTGTTTTCAGCACCATGTCTAAGGAGAGGGTCTCAGGTTTTAAGAAGTGTGACTCGTGCTGTCAGAAGATGTCTCTGACAGACGGTCACACTTCTTGCCTGTATTGTCTGGGCCCTCTTCACCTGCAGGACTCCTGTGCTATTTGTCACTCCTTCAGCCAGAGAGTCCTGCAGGAGAGACGTAATAAGCTGATTCTTAGGGGCCTTCTTAAGCCGGAGGGCTCTCCGCTAAGTCGGCTCCACCAAAATCAGCAAAACCTGCCAAGGCCCAGGCTTCTGTATCTAAGCCTGTGGCCTCGGCTCCGACTGTACTGAGTCGAGATCGGCTCGGCTGGAGCCGATTCTGGCTTGACAGCTTTCGGCACCGATGGCTATCGGTGCCGAATCTGTATTGACCACCGATGTCGGCTCCGATCGGTTCCGACACCCATGTGGCACAGGCATCGGTGTCGGCTCGGCTCCGACACCGTTACTTTAGTGGCTGTATCGGCTCCGCTGGAGCCGATACATCGAACTTCCTGTCGGCTCCGAAGTCGGCTCCGACAGGATCTATAGTATCGGCTCCAATGGCTCATTCCAGGAAGAGGTCGAGGTCTCCTTCCTTGGAGCCGATACTTCGGCTCGGCTTCACCTCTTCTATTGAACGGAGCCATCGGAGCCGATCTTCAAGGTCATCCAGGTTGTCAGATCATGACCTAGAGAGTGGTCAGTAGATTACTCAAGTCACAGGTACTGGCCCAAATGTTACACAGTCCGTCTCAGCAGGCGACTGTTGGTCCACACCCCGTTACAGTTCCTCCTTCAACTCTACCCCAGAGCTTGGAGTTGGAGTCTTCGGCATGGTTACTGCTACGGCTGGAGGACGGATACCCCTTCTGTTCCTTCAGCCTCTACTCTTATCTCCTCTTGAGACCTTCCTTAGAGGGATTCGTGGTCGGGCTTCCATGGTCTCCTCCGAGGGGTGAGTGGCATCGGACCCTTGTCCGAACCCGCTCTTCCCTTGGAGCCTCGGCCTTGGTGAGCTCGGCTCCGACATCTGCCTCGGAGACTTCCCTTTGGTGGTCCGTGGAGTTCCTAGCTCTTCGGAGTGGGTTCTCTCGGACCTGCCTGGGAGGGGAGCATTCGAGGTGATGAAGAGTGTACTGGCCACTGGTATCAGTCAGCAGTCTGTTCCTGTAGCTCCTCCCTCTATAGTACCTGTTGACATCTCTGCCACTTCTCTTGCTACAGGACCCAGAGATCCTCCGCCTCAGGTTTCCCCATTGGGAATTTCCCCCTCTTCTGAGGATTCTCCTGATGTTTCGGGAGATCCTCCTAGGAAGAGGACTTGTAAGAGGAAGCATGTAGACTCCCGAGTCTGTCACTTCGGATACTGACTTTGATGAGTCAGAGGGATCCCCTAGATCCCCCTCTGAGGATGTCTCCTTCTCAGACATCCTAGAACTTCTCAAACAGAGGGAAACTGGCCCACCAACAATCCCTCTGAGGATGAGTCAGTATACCTAGAGGCGTTTGGATCTCGGCCCTCCACCTCCTGGGTGTCTCCGCCTTTCGACCCCTTATGCAGGTTATTGCACGAAGGCGTGGGCAGCTCCTGACTCTGTAGAGCCAGTCCCTAGGAGGCCTTCTAAATTTATCACTGCCCAGTGACAAACAATTCCTTACCAAGGGTGTCCCGCTGATGCCATGGTGGTGACTGCGGCCACCAAAAGGAACTTGCAGATCCTTCCGTGCCTGTCCATCCTCCTAATAAGGACTCTAGGACCATGGATAGGTACGGCAAGCGGATGTTTTCCTCAGCGACCTTTGCTATGCGTTCGCTGAATTATCTTTGTCACTTCACCAGACTCCAGAGAGATATCCTGAAGGAGCTGGGAGAAGTAGTTCAGGATCCTACAGCTGCAGGGGCTCAAGAAAAGATTGCTTCGCAGCTAGGAACCCTCAATTCCGTTGTTAACTCCTCCATGCGGCTAATATCTTATGCTGCGGATGGAGCGAGTAGAGCCACAGGCACAGGTGTGGCTCTTAGACGCCAAGCCTGGATGCGGCTATGTGATTTTATGGATCCCTTTAAGGTGTCCTTCACAAATTCTCCCTTTGATGGGTCAGCTTTGTTTGGCCCTCAGGTGAAGGAAACCTTGACCAGGTGCGAGCAGGATGGCAAGACTCTTTCTGCTGTTGGAGTCCGTTTTTCCACCCCTTCTAGGCCTTATCCCAAAGGACAGAAGGGTGGGAAGATGTGGTTCCGTAAATCCCAAGGAGTCACGCCGGATTCACGTGGTCAGTTTACCCTAGAGGCAGAGGGGTAACAACAACAGACGCCGCTCTAGAGGCAGAGGGGGTCCGAAGAACCAGGGAAACAGGGAGCCTCTCTCTGACAAGCCCTTTCAGCATCCCTGAGGTGTTGCCCGGCTGTCCCTCCTTGGAGGCAGTCGGGAAGATTATCACTGTACCCAGAAGCCTGGCATTCCCTCACTCAAGACAGATGGGTACAGTCGATCATATCCAAGGGTTACATAATTCCTTTCGAGGAAAGTCCTTTCTCCTCAAATTCCCTTCCAGATGTACCACCCGGTCTAAGGGAAATTGCAGAGTTAGAAGTCTCAAAACTACTGCAAAAGAGCCATTCAGCCAGTTACAACAGACCATTCAGAGCCGGAATCTACTCAAGGTTCTTTTTGGTCCCCAAAAGACGGGAGACTGGAGACCAATATTGGATCTCAGCAGACTCAACAAGTCTGTGAGGAAGACAAGATTCGAATGGTCACTCTTCAGTCAATTCTGCCCTTCTTACAGAAGGACAACTGGATGTGCTCAATAGATCTTCAGGATGTGTACTATCACATCAAAATTCACAGACGCTCCAGAAGATTTCTCCGCTTTCGGCTGGGGTCCAGTCATTTCCAGTTCAGAGCCCTGCCCTTTGGTCTCACTACAGCCCCCAGAGTGTTCACCAAATGCATGGCAGTGGTCACGGCTCACCTGAGACGTCAAGGATTCCAGGTGTTTCCGTATCTCGACGACTGGCTCCTGTCAGCCACCACCAGGCATCAGCTTGTACAAGCCAGGGATTACACAATAGGCCTTTGTTCTCATTTAGGCATCTCAATAAACTTCGAAAAATCATCCTTATCGCCCTGCCAGTCTATTACCTTCATAGGCGCAAACTTAAACACTGTTCGGATATCAGCTACCCTTACAGAACAAAGAGTTTCAGACATTCAGACTCATGTCAGGATCATTCTGGCCAACAAGAAAATACAGGCCAGAATGGTTCTAAAGGTATTAGGTCTCATGGCTGCAGCCATTACTCTTCTTCCCCTGGCTCGATTCTACATGCGCCTTCTTCAGTGGATGCTGTTCACACAGTGGTCATACCAGCAACTTCCAATGCGTCACCAGATTCTGGTGACACAGACATGCAAACAGCATCTTACTTGGTGGACCACATCGTCTCAGGTTCACCAAGGCAGGTGCTTTGTACCTCTGTCCCTGATAGCCACTGTCACCACGGATGCCTCCCTGATCGGGTGGGGGGGTCATTATCAGGGCAGGATGGTTCATGGGACGTGGCAACCGTTCGAGTACCATCTGCACATAAATGTCCTGGAGATGAGAGCAGTGCTTTTAATGTTGCAAGCCCTCAATGACTTTCTTCCCGTAGGGACAATTGCAGTCCAAACAGACAACATGTCTGTAGTTTGGTATATCAACAAACAGGGCGGAACCAAGTCCTACCCCTTGTGTCGAAGCGCTCAGACTTTGGCAATGGGCGATCTCCTCTCATCGGTTTCTGGTAGCAACGCATATCCCTGGGAAAACCAACATTATAGCGGACAGATTGAGCAGAGCTATCCTCATGCCTCACGAGTGGTCTCTCAAGCAGTCTATAGCGGAAGAGATTTTTCTGGAATGGGGTCGTCCATGTTGCGATCTTTTTGCTACTCCCCAAAACAGCAAATGTCCAGACTTCTTCAGCCTCTTCCCTCTATCAGACCATCCCCCCAGAGACGCTCTAACCCAGGATTGGCCCCAGGGACTTCTTTATGCCTTCCCTCCATTTCCTCTGATCCCTCAGGTGATCCAGAAAGCTACCGTTTTGAGGGCCAAATTGATTCTCATTGCCCCTTACTGGCCTCGACAAGTTTGGTTCCCGTTCCTCCATCATCACCTTGTGGTGCAGCCGTGGCATCTGGACCCAGTGCCAGATCTTCTGATTCACCAATCAGGTCAGCTGCACCGGTCAATCCCATCTCTCAACCTCACAGCATGGTTGCTCCACTTCCTTCCTTAGCCAGGCTTCCTTTGATCTCTAACCCAGTTAGAGACATCATAGTAGCTTCACTAAAATCCTCTACCAGGAGGATTTACACAAGCAAATGGAAACGTTTCTCTTATTGGGCTAAGGCCCAAAATATTGATCCTTTTACTGCCCCTGTTCAGGCAGTTCTGGACTTCTTAGCAGAGATTTTTCATGCAGGCTCCTCTTCTTCCACAGTCAGAGTTCAATTGGCTGCTATCTCCAACTTTCATGTCGGGATAGCAGATCATAATATTATGTCCCATAGGCTCTGCAGGGCCTTCTTGAAAGGAATTTTCCTACTAAAACCTCCGATCAGGAATCCTCCTCCTCAGTGGGATCTAAATCTTGTGCTGACATCCTTGATTCTTCCCCCCTTCGAGCCAGCTGTTTCTTGTTCCCTGAAACATCTTTCTTGGAAAACTTTATTCTTAGTGGCTATTACATCTGCCAGGAGGGTGTCTGAACTTCATGCTCTTTCGGTTCGACCCCCCTATTTGGTTTTTCACAAAGACAGAGTATCTTTGAGAACTAACCCAACCTTTTTGCCTAAGGTCGCTTCAAAGAACAATTTGAATCAATCCATTGATCTCCCTGTGTTTTTCCCTAACTATTCAGATAGGGCTGAACAAAAGTTACATTATCTTGATGTCCACCGTCAACTTAGATATTATTTGGACAGAACAAAAAAATTTAGAAAATCTGATCAACTTTTTGTTTCCTATGCGGATAATAAAAAAGGCCTTCCTGTTTCTAAAGTGACCTTGTCCAGATGGCTTTCTTCGGTCATCTCTGAAATTTATCTGCTCAGGGGAAAACAGCTGTGCTCAAAACCTAAAGCACATTCAACTAGGAGCTTAGCTACTTCTACAGCTTTTCAAGCTAGACTTCCTTTAGACACTATTTGTGCAGTGGCCACTTGGGCCACTCCTCACACTTTTGTTTCCCATTACAAATTGGACTTGGCCTCCAGGGACAGAGCCAGTTTTGGCTCTACAGTCCTCAAGAGTTTGTTCCATTGAGCCACCCAGGATAGAGGTGCTAGGACGGGTCCCATCAAGCAAGAATGAAGGCGAGATTGACAACTTAACATTAAGTTATGTACCTACCATACGTTCCATGTTAGTTGTCTTCTCTGCTTCTTTCTGACCTCCCTCCTTCCCCCTGGCCTGGACAGACCTTGTATAAGAAACTATTATGCTAAAGACCATTTAGACCTGGTCCTTTTTACATCTGTAAGTTTCTTCTTCCTTTGGGAAGTATTTTATGCTTGGTGCTATTGCCCTTTGTTAACAAACGAGATCTGGGTACTTACCGCCTTGCATCATGGGATATGGGGCTGCCTCGAGCTGGTAAAAGTGACTCTCGAGCTTTAGCAAGTGCCGAGTCGGAGCCGAGGGATCGGCTCCGAACCCATCAAGCAAGAAAGAAGGCGAGAGAAGACAACTAACATGGAACGTTATGGTAGGTACATAACTTCTTATTTTTTACGTATTTGACGGTAGATGACAGGTTTAGCTTGGTATAAGTATTTTTTAAGTAGGAATGTTGGGGAGTGATCACTGAGGCTATCTGATAAGCAGCCTGTTATATATGACTGGGGGCTCTTACTGACTAGTATCCAATCCAGGGTAGTGTGCTTGCTGGAGTTTTTATTTATCCTGGTTGGTGACTGGACTAGTTGGGTGAAGCCATGAAGGTGTACATGATGGGTTGGATTGTTGCCAGAACAGGATTTCCAGTCAATATTGAAATCACCTAAGATGATAGTTTCTTGGGGGAGATGGTGGGTAGACCAGCTGAGGAGGTTTTCTAGTGGAGGGATGTTTTGGCCAGGTGGGAAGTAGTATCCAATTATGTTGATGGTTTTGCTTTGGTTAATTTTGAGGTTGGTATATATTATTTCTTCATTGCCTATTTGTGGAGCTGATGATTTTAAGATCTGGATGTTTAGATGCTGTTTAAATATTATAGCTACACCACCTCCTTTTTTGTTTAGCCGGTCTACTCTAAGTATGCCATAACCTGTAGGGAGTATTTGCTCACTGGTAATGTGAGGTTTTAGCCAGGTTTCTGTCAGGATGACTATATCTGGGGAGTACAAGTCTATGGTGGCATGGAGTTCATGGACTTTGTTGGATATACTTCTAATATTTAGGCTTAGTAGAAGGAAGTCACTTGGCTTTCTATTGGCTGTAATATGGGAGAAGTTGTGGTTTCTAGTCTGATTATGAGGATTGGGGTTGGAGATGGTAGGGCCAGGGTTGGGGTGGATGTCTCCACTTAGCGCTAGTTTTGTTATGCATGAGATTATTAGTTTTTTCAGTTTTTGAATGTGTTTGTTTATAAGGGAACCTTTATGATTGTGCTCTGTGGGTAATAGGTATGGTGGGAGGTTTACTATGTTAAATTGTAGGGATGCTTTATGTTTGAGTAATATAGTTGGTAGAATATGTGGGGGGTGCATAGGGATGGTTCTTGAGCAGGTGGGAGGGGAGCTGAGTGTGGGTGAGACATGAGTGGTGGTGTGAGTAGTAGTACAGTGGTAGTGGTTGAGTGGGGGAATGATGGAGCTTTGGTAGGATGTAAGATATGCAAGGAGAGTGCATGCAGTGAGCATAGGAAAGGTATGCTTGTACATGTTAGTTGAGGAGGTGTGATAGTAGTGGGAAGATGGAGGAGGTAGTGTTGGGTTAGCGCCGCGGTTGGCTATTGAAAAGATGGGAGGGGTTTGAGTGCAATAAAGGTGGGATCACTGGGGGCGGGAGGGAATATGGGGCAGGGTGGGGAGCGAAGCGGGTAGAGACCCTGTTAGTTACTCATATGACTGGGCTGGAAACAATCACAAAGCAAAGACAAGTATGTGTTAAGAAACAATCACAATTGACCAAGGACTGCTCTGAAACTGTAAGTCATTTCTTAATTTCTCAGGTGGAAAAACAGGATAACCTTGTATCAGTAGGCTACTGTGGTCATAGTTTAAATTAACAAACACACAGTATTGATCAGTTTTGGATACTATTTGCTAACAGAAGGGAATAAGAGAAAGTGGAAGATGTGTGTGTGTGTGTGGGGGGGGGTGTAGTGGTGTGGGGATGCTGCTTACAAGCCAAAGCAGAGTGCTCTCCAGGGGAAAATGAATATTGGCTCAAACAGGTAGACACATACTCAAAGTTAACTGTAGCTGTTTGCAGACAGTTCAGACCTGGACTGCGCTTTTCTTACAAGAATGTTAAAGGTGGTACCGCAGTTGAATACTTAAGAGTGGTGTTAGGCTCAAAGTTAACTGTAGCTGTTTGCAGACAGTTCAGACCCGGACTGCGCTTTTCTTACAAGAATGTTAAAGGTGGTACCGCAGTTGAATACTTAAGAGTGGTGTTAGGTTCAAAGTTAACCGTAGCTGTTTGCAGACAGTTCAGACCCGGACTGTGCTTTTCTTACAAGAATGTTAAAGGTGGTACCGCAGTTGAATACTTAAGAGTGGTGTTAGGTTCAAAGTTAACTGTAGCTGTTTGCAGACATTTCAGACCCGGACTGCGCTTTTCTTACAAGAATGTTAAAGGTGGTACCGCAGTTGAATACTGAATACTTAAGAATTAATTTATATATTTTCAGGCATTGTTTTATGTTGTTCATCTGTCCTGAAAATGCATTGTTTTCTTTTTCTCGTCTGTCTTGAAAGTGCTTCCCCCCATTCCTTCATTCAGGACAGATGAGAAACAGAAAAGAATGCAGTTATATTACTGGTCTAACAGCTTTTATGTTATCTCTTTGCTTCAAGGCTTGCTGATTTAAAAATAGTTTCTCTTTGAAAATTCCTGCATACACTGTTGGAAACTCCTGCTGTTCTGGCTGTAGTGTGATTCTCAGACATCTCTGGAAACATATCGTTGATTTATCAGTACATTTTGTGGCATTTTAAACTTTCAGAGTTCTGCATTTTCTTAATTTTGCCAGACTGAATTATTTTATCATTTTCTGGCATTGTTTTCTTTTTCTCAGCTATCCTGAAACTGCATTTTTCTCTGTTTGTCATCTGCACTGAAACTTCTTCCCACCTATTCCTGTGGTGAACTTTATAAAACAGGTCTGACAGCTTTTTTGCTTCAAGGCTTGCTGATTTAAAAATAGTTCCTGTTTGTAAATTCCTGCATACACTGTTGGAAACTCCTGGTGTTCTGGCTGCAGTGTGATTCTCAAACAATCTGGAAGTATTTCACTGATTGCTAAGTATATTTCTCGATATTTTAATCTTTCAGAGTTCTGCATTGTCTTCATTTTGCCTGACTGAATTATGTTATATATTTTCTGGCATTGTTTTCCGTTTCTCATCCATCCTGAAACTGCTTACGCCCTATTCATGTGGTGAAGTTTATAAAACTGGTCTGACAGATTTTGTGTTATCTGATTGCTTCAAGGCTTGCTGATTTAAAAATAGTTTCTGTTTGTAAATTCCTGCATACACTGTTTGAAACTCCTGGTGCTCTGGCTGTGTGTGATTCTCAAACAATCTGGAAATATATTGCTGATTGATAAGTGTATTTCTTTGCATTTTAACTTTTGGAGTTCTGCATTGTCTTAATTTTGCCTGAATGAATTATTTTATATATTTTCTGTCATTGTTTTCCTTTTCTCATCTGCCCTGAAACGGCTTCCCCCCTACTCCTGTGGTGAAATTTATAAAACTGGTCTAACAGCTTTTGTGTTATCTGATTGCTTCGAGTCTTGCTGATTTAAAAATAGATTCCTTTTGAAAATTCATGCATACACTGTTGTAAACTCCTGGTGTTCTGGCTGCAGTGTGATTCTCAAACAATCTGGAAATATATCTCTGATAAGTATATTTCTTGGCATTCTAACTTTTGAAGTTCTGCATTGTCTTAATTTTGCCTGACTGAATTATTTTATATATTTTCTGGCATTGTTTTCTGTTGCTCATCTGTCCTGAAACTGCATTCTTTTCTGTTTCTCATCTGTCCTGAAACTGCTTCCCACCTATTCCTGTGGTGAAGTTTATCAAGCTGGTCTAACAGCTTTTGTGTTATCTGATTGCTTCAAGGCCTGCTGATTTCAAAATAATTTCCTTTTTGAAAATTCCTGCATACACTGTTGGAAACTCCTGTTGTTCTGGCTGCAGTGTGGTTCTCAAACAATTTGGAAATATATCGCTGATTGAAAAGTTAAAATTCCACAAAATATATTTATCATTCAGCGATATATTTCCAAATTGTTTGAGAACCTCACTGCAGCCAGAACAACAGGAGTTTCCAACAGTGTATGCAGGAATTTTCAAAAAGGAAATTATTTTGAAATCAGCAGGCCTTGAAGCAATCAGATAGCACAAAAGCTGTTAGACCAGCTTGATAAACTTCACCACAGGAATAGGGGGAAGCAGTTTCAGGACAGATGAGAAACAGAAAAGAATGCAGTTTCAGGACAGATGAGCAACAGAAAACAATGCCAGAAAATATATAAAATAATTCAATCAGGCAAATTTAAGACAATGCAGAACTCTGAAAGGTTAAAATTCCACAAAATATATTTATCAGAGTTCTGCATTGTCTTAATTTTGCCTGATTGAATTATTTTATATATTTTCTGGCATTGTTTTCTGTTGCTCATCTGTCCTGCAACCACATTGTTTTCTATGTCTCATCTGTCCTGAAACTGCTTCCCCTATATTCCTGAGGTGAAGTTTATAAAACTGGTCTAACAGCATGTTAATCGTGTTACCCTGCTGCAGTCATCACACTTGGGTTATCCTGCCGTCAAGTGGTCCCGCAGTCGTCCCGAATTCCAAAGTCTTGGTCCGGCGTAGGTTGCTGTCGCTTCTTCCCTGACGTCAGTGCACCAGGGGTATAAAAGAGGCATCCAACGCCATTTTCTCCAGTCTTTCTTGCCGCGCGGTGCTCAAAGCAGAAGCAGTTCGCAAGTGCCGGTCGGCCGACACCTGAGATTTTCGATTTGAATTTCAGTCCAAAGTCTTCATTAAAGCTAAGTACCCCATTGGGGAACATTTTCTTGCCTCAGTCTGATGTCAGAAAAAGTTAACAATTGCATTTCTTGTGGGAAGCAAATACCTCATAAGGACTTCCATTCCTATTGTATTCCTTGCCTAGGCCCAGACCACAACGTCACAGGTTGTCGGTTTTGTGCTAGGTTTAATAAACGAACTATCAAACATTGTTTTGACTTCACACGGCATTACTTTGGTAGGAAATTTAATTATATCATGCCATCGGAGCAGCTGACGACCGCCATTCATAAAAAAATGAAAGGATAAGGACAAGCAGCCTAGGAATAAGCCAGACACCGAGGCCTCAGTTGGGCCTGTCACCGGTTCTCCGGTTTTAAGTGAGGCACCTACGCAGCCCCTGACGACCGCAGAACTGGAACCCCAGACAGCTGCAGATTCCCAAGTGGAGTCTACTAGGCCAACGCAGCCATCTACTGACACCGGAGCAGAACTAGACACCGGCACAACAGAAACACCTTCGGTTGCAGAAGGTGTCTTCAGACCAACTACACTCACCATTAAATCTTATGCTAAACTAAAAACTAATTTAAAACCAAAGAAAACTGTACATCAGTCTACAGTTCAAGGCCCCATGCCTAAGAAATAGATGCTTAAGATGGCTGAAGATTTGATTACCCTTATCAGGGGTTCCCATCCCCCTCCTGATAAAAGACCAAGACAATAGGAGGATTATGCATCCTCTGACCAGGTTTATCTCTTCTCAGATTCTTCTGAGGAACAGGTTTACACTTTTCCACCTTTTGAGGATTCTGATGCTGAAGATTCTGTTCCCTCAGCATCTCCCCCTGAAGACTACTCCTTTGGGGAAACTTTACATACCATGAGAGACCATTTCCACTGGGAAGGCCAGGATTACTCATATTCTAAGAAAAGGCTCAGATAGTTCATTTTACTACCCCAGCACAGACCTCTTGCTATCCCTCCTGTTTTAGATATTGTGGATGATGTTTACTTGGAGTCTAGTTTAAATCCAGACTCTCTACCTCCTGCTCCAGCCAAACCAGACAGATACTACAGAGTACCTGACTCACAAATTCCTTTATAAAAGCCCTGTAGCTGACCCAGAAACAATTTCCCAGGGTCCTAAGGGTGCAAAAGCTTTTATGGCTAAAAATCCTGTGCCCTCTGAAAGGGATTCCAGAGCCCTAGATAGATGGGGAAAGAAAATATACACCTCAGCAACTCTGGCAAGGAGAGCATTAAATTGCCAGTTCCACATGTTGAAATATCAACAATTCCTGATGTTTCAGTTAAAACAAAAAATGAGCACACATTCAGAACAGCCTGAATTCAAGGAAATGCAGGATCTGTTGCATGCAGCTGAACAGGTGGGCAAACATACTTTACAATGCAGATTTCATTCATTGGAAGCTTCCTGTAGAGCAGCTGTTACTGGCTCTGTCATACGTAGACATGCTTGGTTAAAAGAACAAACCCTCCCTGACCATGTTAAAGCAAAATTAGTGGATGTACCTTTACAATAGGATGTATTATTTGGTGTCAAAGCAGAAAAGGATTTAAAGAAAATGGAGGATAAGGCAAAGTCTATGCAAATGGTCAAGGATTTTTTCCAGGTACAACCCCCTCATTTCAGCTGAAATTGGCCAACAAAAAACTGGTCCTTTTCAGCTTCAGACAGATCACAGAGGGGCAAATACAGATGCCCAAGGGGCAGAGGCCAGTCACAGGGCCCTTACAAACCTCACCAATGGGGTTCTGCTATCCAGAAAGGAGGAGAAGACAGGCCCCAGGCTAGCAGAAGACAGACACAATCACTCTATCCTCAAATTACCAAGCAAATCTCTCCTGGCAACTCCCTTGGGAGGAAAACTAGCATTTTTTTGCAGACAACTGGCACATCATCACAAAAGACAAATGGGTTCTAAACATTGTCTCTCAAGGATACAGATTCCACTTTCATACCTTACCAAGGATCAAACAAATGCCAAACCTGCCACCAAATCAATGGGCAGAGGCACAAAAACAAATTACAGCTCTCATGAACATGAGAGCCATTCAACAGGCACCTGCCCAGGAGCAAGGACAAGGATTGTACTCAAGACTCTTCCTAGTCCCAAGAAAGGACAAAGCATGGAGACCCATTCTGGATCTTTCAATTCTGAACACCTATCTGCAAGTACCAAAATTCAAGATGCTAACACTACAGCAGCTTCTTCCCATGCTGGGCAAGAATGCTTGGCTAGTCACTTTAGACCTCAAGGAGGCATACCTGCATGCCCCTATCAGACAAAATTGCAGAAGATACCTCCGCTTCATTGCAGGTTCAACACATTATCAATTCTCTGCACTGCCTTTTGGCTTATCTACTGCACCCAGGGTCTTCACAAAATGCCTGGCACCAGTAATTGCATACTGCAGACAAAGAGGAATTCAAATATACCCATACCTGGACGACTGCCTTATTCAAGCAGAAAGCAAGGACATTCTTTTAAAGCATCTGGCATTTGTCAAACACCTTCTAAGTTGCCTAGGGTACACAGTAAATGAAAAGAAATCAAAACTAGTACCCTCACAAAACATAATATTCCTGGGTGCAAACTTGAATACAACGGCCCAGATGGCTTATCTCATGCCAGACAAGCAACGACAGCTGTTTCAATATTTCAAAATAATGGCAACAAAGACCCAATAACCTGCAAGAAAAATTCTGCAGGCCTTGGGATTCATGGCATCTTGCATACTACTAATACCATTTGCAAAACTGCATACGAGGTAATTATAATGGTACCTGAAAAGTGCATGGACCCAGCACAGCCACAGCTTGGAAACAATGATACCACTCATTCCCTGTCTTCAACAGGAGTTTCTATGGTGGGCAGAGGCATGTCACCTCAACAAGGGTCAGCCTTTCACCTTACCCACAGCCAGGCAAACTATGACAACAGATGCATCGGACTATGAATGGGGAGCACACATGGCAGGGCAGTGCATTCAAGGCAAATGGACTACAGATCAGAGACACCTGCATATCAATCAAAAATAAATGCTAGCAGTGCAGAATGCCCTAACAGCTTTCAAGGACCTTCTACACCCAGGACAACTACTAATAAAGACGGACAATACCACAGTTATGTGGTACATAAACAAGCAAGGGGACACACATTCCTACCATCTATGCAGGCAAGCAATGACCTTGTGGAACACTGCACTGTCTTACCAGGTTCAATTATAAGCACAATTCCTGCCAGGAAAGAAAAACACATTGGCAGACGACCTAAGCAGAAACATCATGGATCCACACGAATGGAAACTAGATCCACAAGTATTTGCAATGATAGTTCAAAAATGGGGACACCCAGACATAGATCTGTTTGCAAGCCCCCACAATCACCAACTTCAAAAATTTTGCACAAGGACCTTCCATCCACTAGCTTGGAAAGTGGATGCCTTCTCATTCAGTTGGAAAACATTAACAGTGTATGCCTTCCCTCCACTGCCTCTTCTAGCAAAGGTACTGCTGAAAGTCAGATTAGAGGCCACAACTGATACTTGTTGCACCAGACTGGCCACGCCAGCATTGGTACCCAATTTTAAGGAACATGGCCCACGGCCCACCATGAATTTTGCCACATATTCTTCACCTGCTCACCCAGAGAGACCATCAGATTCTACACAGCCAGCTCAAGACTTTAAACCTGGCTGCATGGCAAATTACCTAAACAACCAGCCAACACCTTTATCCAAAGCTGCTATGGATGTCATTCTGGAGGCCAGGAGGCCCAGCACCAGGAAAACCTATTCAGACAAATGGAAAAGATTTTGCGCCTGGAACCAGGCTAAAGGCCTAAACCCCCTTGATCCAAACATCCCTCAGATTCTACAATATTTAACTGAGATGTTACACAAAGGACTTTCCTTTTCATGTATTAAGATCCACGCCTCAGCAATTTCAGCTCAGTACAGCACGGATCCTCCTTTATTTTCACATCCACTCCTAAGACAGTTCCTCAGAGGGGCTAAGAACTTAAGACCACCAAGGAGAGCTCCAACACCTACTTAGGATCTCAACTTTGTTCTGGAAAAGCTTACATTGCTGCCCTTTGAATCAGCTTTTTCAGCTGATTTAAAATTTCTTTCATGGGAAACTGCCCTACTACTAGCAATAACCTCAGCTAGAAGAGTCTCAGAGCTACAGGCACTAATGGCAGTGGAACCTTTCATCATTTTTTATCAAGACAGAATTTCTCTATGAACTAATCCATCCTTTATGCCAAAGGTGGTATCCAGTGTGGCCCTAAACCAAACCATTCACTTGCCCACCTTCTTCCCAAATCCCCAGAACAAAGGAGAAAGACTCCTGCACTCTTTGGACATTCACAGGCAATTACGTTACTACTTGGATAAAACCAAGGCTTTCAGAAAAACTGACCAGCTTTTTGTAGCCTATGCTACAGGATCACAAGGAAAAGCTATCTCAAAACAGACCATTTCAAAATGGATAGGGCATTGCATACGTTTCTGCTACACACATCATGGGAAACCAGTACCTGCTAACATTAGGTCCCACTCCACCAGGGCTACAGCTACATCAGCAGCCTTTCTCAGGGGAGTGCCAACCAAGGATAGTCTGGAAGCTCCTACTTGGAGCTCAGTGTACACCTTCACCAAACACTATCACTTACCTCTATACTCTAAGACTAGAGCTGGTTTTGCCACTGCAGTTTTGCAGGGCCTACTAGCTTCTTCTAACCCTGTTTGACTCCACCTCCCATCCTTAGCTTTGGGATTCAATCCAAGTGTGATGACTGCAGCAGGGTAACACAATGAACATAGTACAGTTTTGTACCTACCATAAATGTAGATGTTCGAGTGTTCACCCTGCTGCAGTCCAGGTTACCCTCCCTCCATCCCCTCTGAAATAGCTGAACTTATCTCTACCACTTTATCCTATACTACCTCTGTGGTGGATTTGCTTGTGCCTAAGGGTTATGTTTGATTTTTATATAGCCATATGCATATATATATATATATATATATATATATATATATATATATATATATATATATATTGCCTACCTATTGGGGGCACCTGACATCTGGGGCAAGAAAAACTGAAGAAAATGGCATTGGATGCCTCTTATATACCCCTGACGCACTGACATCAGGGAAGAAGTGACAGCAACTGACGCCGGACCAAGACTTTGGAATTTGGGCCAACTGTGAGACCACCTGATGGCAGGATAACCCAAGTGTGATGACTGCAGCAGGGTGAACACTCAAACATCTACATTTATGGTAGGTACAAAACTGTATTTTTTGTGTTATCTGATTGTTTCAAGGCTTGCTGATTTAAAAATAGTTTCTGTTTGTAAATTCCTGCATACACTGTTGAAAACTCCTGGTGTTCTGGCTGCAGTATCATTCTCAAACAATATGGAAATATAGGGCTGATTGATAAGTATATTTCATGGCATTTTAAACTTTCAGAGTTCTGCATTCTCTTAATTTTGCCTGACTGAATTATTTTATATATTTTCTGGCATTGTTTTATGTTTCTCATCTGTCCTGAAACTGCATTGCTTTCTTTTTCTCATGTGTTTTGAAATTGCTTCCCCCCTACTCCTATGGTGAAGTTTATAAAACTAGTCTAACAGCTTTTGTGTTATGTGATTGCTTCAAGGCTTTCTGATTTAAAAATAGTTTTTGAACATTAATTCCTGCATACACTGCTGGAAACTCCTGGTGTTCTGGCTGCAGTGTGGTTCTCAAAAAATCTGGAAATATATCGCTGATAAGTATATTTCGTGGCATTTTAACCTTTCACAGTTCTGCATTGTCTTAATTTTGCCTAATTGAATTATTTTATATGTTTTCTGGCATTGTTTTCTGTTGCTCATCTGTCCTGAAACTGCACTGTTTTCTGTTTCTCATATGTCCTGAAACTGCTTCCTTTTTATTCTTGTGGTGAAATTAAAAAAAAACTGACTGCATTTGTGTTACCCAATTGCATCAAGGCTTGCTGATTTAAAAATAGTTTCTGTTTGTAAATTCCTGCATACATTGTTGGAAAATCCTGGTGTTTTGGCTGCAGTGCGATTCTCAAAAATCTGGAAATATATAGGTGATTGATAAGTATACTTCTTGGCATTTTAACGTTTCAGAGTTCTGCATTGTCCTAATTTTGCCTGACTGCATTATTTTATATATTTTCTGGCATTGTTTTCTGTTTCTCATCTCTCCTGAAACTGCATGGTTTTCCATATCTCATCTGTCCTGAAACTGCTTCCCCCCATTCCTGTCGTGAAGTTTATAAAACTGGTCTAACAGCTTTTGTGTTATCTGATTGTTTCAAGGCTTCCTGATTTAAAAATAGTTTTTGTTTGTAAATTCCTGCATGCACTGTTGAAAACTCCTGGTGTTCTGGCTGCAGTGTCATACTCAAACAATCTGGAAATATAGCACTGATTGATAAGTATATTTTGTGGCATTTTAAACGTTCAGAGTTCTGCAGTGTCTTAATTTTGCCTGACTGAATTATTTTATACATTTTCTGGCATTGTTTTCTGTTGCTCATCTGTCCTGAAACTGCTCCCCCCTATTCCAGTGTTGGCGCTTATAAAACTGGTCTAACAGCTTTTGTGTTATCTGATTGTTTCAAGGCTTGCTGATTTAAAAATAGTTTTGGTTTGTAAATTCCTGCATACACTGTTGAAAACTCCTGTTGTTCTGGCTGCAGTGTCATTCTCTAACAATCTGGAAATATAGCTCTGATTGAAAAGTATATTTCTTGGCATTTTAAACTTTCAGAGTTCTGCATTTTCTTAATTTTGCCTGAATGAATTATTTTATACATTTTCTGGCATTGCTGTCTGTTTCTCATCTGTCCTGAAACTGCATTGTTTTCTTTTTCTCATCTGTCCTGTAACTGCTTCCCCCCTATTCCTGTGGTGAAGTTTATAAAACTGGTCTAACAGCCTTTGTGTTATCTGATTGCTTCAAGGCTTGCTGATTTAAAAATAGTTTCTGAACATAAATTTCTGCATACACTCTTCGAACTCCTGGTGTTCTGGCTGCAGTGTGATTCTCAAACAATCTGGAAATATATTGCTGATTGATAAGTATATTTCTTGCCATTTTAACCTTTCAGAGTTCTGCATTGTCTTAATTTTGCCTGACTGAATTATTTTATATATTTTTGGCATTGCTTTCTATTTCTCATCTGTCCTGAAACTGCATTGTTTTCTGTTTCTCATATGTCCTGAAACTGCTTCCCCATTATTCCTGTGGTGAAATTTAAAAAACTGACAGCATTTGTGTTACCCGATTGCTTCAAGGCTTGCTGATTTAAAAATAGTTTCTGTTTGTAAATTCCTACATACACTGTTGGAAAATCCTGGTGTTCTGGCTGCAGTGTGATTCTCAAAAATCTGGAAATATATAGGTGATTGATAAGTATATTTCTTGGCATTTTAAACTTTTATAGTTCTGCATTTTCTTAATTTTGCCTGACTAAATTATTTTATCATTTTCTGGCATTGTTTTCTGTTTCTCATCTGTCCTGAAACAACATTGTTTTCTGTTTCTCATCTGTCCTGAAAGTGCTTCTCCCCTATTCCTGTGGTGAAGTTTATAAAACTGGTCTAACAGCTTTTGTGTTATCTGATTGCTTCAAAGCTTGCTGAATTAAAAAAAGTTTCTGTTTATATGCTCTAGAGAGAAGTGTAATGAAGGTCAGCAGGACTAAGACAGAATATATGTGTGTGAATGAGAGGGAGGATAGAGGAATGTTGAGGATGCAGAGAGTAGAGGTGGCAAAGGTGGATGAGTTTAAATACTTGGCTTCAACAGTTCAGATTAATGGTGAGTGTGGAAGAGAGGTGAAGAAGAGAGTACAGGCAGGGTGGAGTGGGTGGAGAAGAGTGTCAGGAGTGATTTCTGACAGATGAATACCAGTAAGAGTGAAAGGGAAGGTCTACAAGAGGGTAGTGAGACCAGCTATATTATATGGGTTGGAGACAGTGGCATTGACATAAAGGCAGAAGTCAGAGCTGGATGTGGCAGAGTTGAAGATGTTAAGATTTGCACAGGGTGTGACGAGGATGGACAGGATTAGGAATAAGTATATTAGAGGGTCAGCCCAGGTTGGAAGGTTTGGAGACAAAGCCAGAGAGGAAGATTACATTGGTTTGGACATATGCTGAGGAGGGATGCAGAGTATATTGCGAAAAAGATGCTAAGGGTAAAGCTGCCAGGTAGCAGTAAAAGAGGAAGGCCTAAGATAAGGTTTATGATGTGGTGAGAGAGGACATGAAGGTGGTTTGTATGACAGAGCAAGATGCAGAGGACAGGAAGAAATGGAAACAGTTGTGCTGTGGCAAACCCTAACAGGAGCAGCTGAAATAAGAAGAAGAAGATAAGATTCTGTTTGTAAATTCCTGCATACACTGTTTGAAACACCTGGTTTTATGGCTGTTATTCTTAAACAATCTGGAAATATATTGCTTATTGATAAGTATATTTCTTGGCATTTTAACCTTTCAGAGTTCTGCATTGTCTTAATTTTGTCTGACTGAATTAAGTTATATATTTTCTGGCATTGTTTTCTTTTTCTCATCTTTCCTGAAACTGCATTGTTTTCTGTTTCTCATCTGTACTGAAACTCCTTCCCCCCTATTCCTGTGGTGAACTTTATACAACTGGTCTGACAGCTTTTTTGTTATCAAATTGCTTCAAGGCTTGCTGATTTAAAATAGTTCCTGTTTGTAAATTCCTGCATACACTATTGGAAACTCCTGGTGTTCTGGCTGCAGTGTGATTCTCAAACAATCTGGAAGTATATCGCTGATTGCTAAGTACATTTCTTGATATTTTAAACTTTCAGAGTTCTGCATTGTCTTAATTTTGCTGAATGAATTATGTTATATATTTTCTGGCATTGTTTTCTGTTTCTCAGCTGTCCCTGAAACTGCATTGTTAACCATTTCTCATCCGTCCTGAAACTGTTTCTGCCTGATTCATGTGGTGATGTTTATAAAACTGGTCTGACAGACTTTTTGTTATCAAATTGCTTCAAGGCTTGCTGATTTAAAAATAGTTCCTGTTTGTAAATTCCTGCATACACTGTTGGAAACTCCTGGCGTTCTGGCAGCGAGTGATTCTCAAACAATCTGGAAATATATTGCTGATTGATAAGTATATTTCTTGGCATTTTAACTTTTGGAGTTCTGCATTGTCTTAATTTTGCCTGATTGAATTATTTTATATATTTTCTGGCATTGTTTTCTTTTGCTCACCTATCCTGAAACTGCATTTTTTTCTATTTCTCATCTGTCCTGAAACTGCTTTCCCCCTATTCCTGTGGTGAAGTTCATAAAACTAGTCTAAAAGCTTTTTTGTTATCTGATTGCTTCAAGGCTTGCTGATTTATAAATAGTTTCTGAACGTAAATGCCTGCATACACTGTTGGAAACTCCTTGTGTTCTGGCTGCAGTGTGATTGTCAAACAATCTGGAAATATATCACTGATTGATAAGTATATTTCTTGCCATTTTAAACTTTCAGAGTTCTGCATTGTCTTAATTTTGCCTGACTGAATTATGTTATATATTTTCTGGCATTGTTTTCTGTTTATCATCTCTCCTGAAACTGCATAGTTGTCCATGTCTCATCTGTTCTGAAACAGCTTCCCACCATTCCTGTGGTGAAGTTTATAAAACTGGTCTAACAGCTTTTGTGTTAGCTCATTGCTTCAAGGATTGCTGATTTTAAAATAGTTTCTGTTTATAAATTCCCTCATACACTGATAGAAACTTCTGGTGTTGTGACTGCAGTGTGATTCTCAAACAATCTGGAAATATATCGCTGATTGATAAGTATATTTCTTGTAATTTTAACTTTCAGAGTTCTGCATTGTCTTAATTTTTCCTGACTGAATTATTTTACATATTTTCCTGCATTGTTTTCAGTTTTTCATCTATCCTGAAACTGCATTGCTTTCTGTTTCTCATCTGTCCTGAAATGGCTTCCTGCTATTCCTGTGGTGAAGTTTATAAAACTGGTCTAACAGCTTTTATGTTATATCTTTGCTCCAAGGCTTGTTGATTAAAATAGTTTATGTTTGTAAATTCCTGCATACACTGTTGGAAATGCCTGGTGTTCTGGATGCATTGGGATTCTCAAACAATATGGAAATATATCACTGATTGACAAGTATATTTCTTGCCATTTTAACATTTCAGAGTTCAGCATTTTCTTAATTTTGCCTGACTGAATTATTGTATACATTTTTTATCATTATTTTCTGTTTCTCTTCAGTCCTGAAACTGCTTCCACCCTATTCCTGTGATGAAGTTTATAAAACTGGTCTAACAGCTTTTGTGTTAGCTCATTGCTTCAATGGTTGCTGATTTAAAAATAGTTCCTGTTTGTAAATTCCTGCATACACTGTTGGAAACTCCTGGTGTTCTGGCTGCAGTGTGATTCTCAAACAATCTGGAAATGTATCTCTTATTGATAAGTATATTTATTGTATTTTAACCTTTCAGAGTTCTGCATCGTCTTAATTTTGCCTGACTGAATTATGTTATATATTTTTTGGAATTGTTTTCTGTTTCTCATCTGTCCTTAAACTGGTTTGTTTTCTGTTTCTCATATGTTCTGAAACTGCTTCCCCCCTATTCCTGTGGTGAAATTTATAAAACTGGTCTGACAGCTTTTGTATTACCTGATCGCTTCAAGGCTTGCTGATTTAAAAATAGTTTCTGTTTGTAAATTCCTGCATACACTGTTGGAAGCTCCTGGTGTTATGGCAGCGTGTGATTCTCAAACAATCTGGAAATATATTGCTGATTGATAAGTATATTTCTTGGCATTTTAACTTTTGGAGTTCTGCATTGTCTTAATTTTGCCTGACTGAATTATTTTACATATTTTCTGGCGTTGTTTTATTTTTCTCATCTGTTCTGAAATGGCTTACCCCTTCTGTGTGAAGTTTATAAAACTGGTCTAACAGCTTTTGTGTTATCTGATTGCTTTGAGGCATGGTGATTTAAAATTAGATTCCTTTTGAAAATTCCTGCAGACAATGTTCAAAACTCCTGGTGTTCTGGCTGCAGTGTGGTTCTCAAACAATCTAGAAATATATCGCTGATTGATAAGTATATTTCATGGCATTTTAAGCTTTCAGAGTTCTGCATTGTCTTAATTTTGCCTGATTGAATTATTTTATATATTTTTGGCATTGCTTTCTATTTCTCATCTGTCCTGAAACTACATTGTTTTCTGTTTCTCATATGTCCTGAAACTGCTTCCCCATTATTCCTGTGGTGAAATTTAAAAAACTGACAGCATTTGTGTTACCCGATTGCTTCAAGGCTTGCTGATTTAAAAATAGTTTCTGTTCATAAATTAAAAATCTGGAAATATATAGGTGATTGATAGGTATATTACTTGGCATTTTAACTTTTGAGTTCTGCATTGTCTTTTTTTTTGCTGACTGATTTTTTACATATTTTTTTTGGTTTTGTTTTTTTTTTTTTCTCTGTCTGAATGAAAATACCCTTTTGTGTGAAGTTTATAAAACTGGTCTAACAGCTTTTTGTGTTATCTGATTGCTTTGAGGCATGATGATGATTTAATTTTTTTTCCTTTTGCTGATTTAAAAATAGTTTCTGTTTGTAAATTCCTACATACACTGTTGGAAAATCCTGGTGTTCTGGCTGCAGTGTGATTCTCAAAAATCTGGAAATATATAGGTGATTGATAAGTATATTTCTTGGCATTTTAAACTTTTATAGTTCTGCATTTTCTTAATTTTGCCTGACTAAATTATTTTATCATTTTCTGGCATTGTTTTCTGTTTCTCATCTGTCCTGAAACAACATTGTTTTCTGTTTCTCATCTGTCCTGAAAGTGCTTCTCCCCTATTCCTGTGGTGAAGTTTATAAAACTGGTCTAACAGCTTTTGTGTTATCTGATTGCTTCAAAGCTTGCTGAATTAAAAAAAGTTTCTGTTTATATGCTCTAGAGAGAGTTGTAATGAAAGTCAGCAGGACTAAGACAGAATATATGTGTGTGAATGAGAGGGAGGATAGAGGAATGTTGAGGATGCAGAGAGTAGAGGTGGCAAAGGTGGATGAGTTTAAATACTTGGCTTCAACAGTTCAGATTAATGGTGAGTGTGGAAGAGAGGTGAAGAAGAGAGTACAGGCAGGGTGGAGTGGGTGGAGAAGAGTGTCAGGAGTGATTTCTGACAGATGAATACCAGTAAGAGTGAAAGGGAAGGTCTACAAGAGGGTAGTGAGACCAGCTATATTATATGGGTTGGAGACAGTGGCATTGACATAAAGGCAGAAGTCAGAGCTGGATGTGGCAGAGTTGAAGATGTTAAGATTTGCACAGGGTGTGACGAGGATGGACAGGATTAGGAATAAGTATATTAGAGGGTCAGCCCAGGTTGGAAGGTTTGGAGACAAAGCCAGAGAGGAAGATTACATTGGTTTGGACATATGCTGAGGAGGGATGCAGAGTATATTGCGAAAAAGATGCTAAGGGTAAAGCTGCCAGGTAGCAGTAAAAGAGGAAGGCCTAAGATAAGGTTTATGATGTGGTGAGAGAGGACATGAAGGTGGTTTGTATGACAGAGCAAGATGCAGAGGACAGGAAGAAATGGAAACAGTTGTGCTGTGGCAAACCCTAACAGGAGCAGCTGAAATAAGAAGAAGAAGATAAGATTCTGTTTGTAAATTCCTGCATACACTGTTTGAAACACCTGGTTTTATGGCTGTTATTCTTAAACAATCTGGAAATATATTGCTTATTGATAAGTATATTTCTTGGCATTTTAACCTTTCAGAGTTCTGCATTGTCTTAATTTTGTCTGACTGAATTAAGTTATATATTTTCTGGCATTGTTTTCTTTTTCTCATCTTTCCTGAAACTGCATTGTTTTCTGTTTCTCATCTGTACTGAAACTCCTTCCCCCCTATTCCGGTGGTGAACTTTATACAACTGGTCTGACAGCTTTTTTGTTATCAAATTGCTTCAAGGCCTGCTGATTTAAAAATAGTTCCTGTTTGTAAATTCCTGCATACACTATTGGAAACTCCTGGTGTTCTGGCTGCAGTGTGATTCTCAAACAATCTGGAAGTATATCGCTGATTGCTAAGTACATTTCTTGATATTTTAAACTTTCAGAGTTCTGCATTGTCTTAATTTTGCTGAATGAATTATGTTATATATTTTCTGGCATTGTTTTCTGTTTCTCAGCTGTCCCTGAAACTGCATTGTTAACCATTTCTCATCCGTCCTGAAACTGTTTCTGCCTGATTCATGTGGTGATGTTTATAAAACTGGTCTGACAGACTTTTTGTTATCAAATTGCTTCAAGGCTTGCTGATTTAAAAATAGTTCCTGTTTGTAAATTCCTGCATACACTGTTGGAAACTCCTGGCGTTCTGGCAGCGAGTGATTCTCAAACAATCTGGAAATATATTGCTGATTGATAAGTATATTTCTTGGCATTTTAACTTTTGGAGTTCTGCATTGTCTTAACTTTGCCTGATTGAATTATTTTATATATTTTCTGGCATTGTTTTCTTTTGCTCACCTATCCTGAAACTGCATTTTTTTCTATTTCTCATCTGTCCTGAAACTGCTTTCCCCCTATTCCTGTGGTGAAGTTCATAAAACTAGTCTAAAAGCTTTTTTGTTATCTGATTGCTTCAAGGCTTGCTGATTTATAAATAGTTTCTGAACGTAAATGCCTGCATACACTGTTGGAAACTCCTTGTGTTCTGGCTGCAGTGTGATTGTCAAACAATCTGGAAATATATCACTGATTGATAAGTATATTTCTTGCCATTTTAAACTTTCAGAGTTCTGCATTGTCTTAATTTTGCCTGACTGAATTATGTTATATATTTTCTGGCATTGTTTTCTGTTTATCATCTCTCCTGAAACTGCATAGTTGTCCATGTCTCATCTGTTCTGAAACAGCTTCCCACCATTCCTGCGGTGAAGTTTATAAAACTGGTCTAACAGCTTTTGTGTTAGCTCATTGCTTCAAGGATTGCTGATTTTTAAAATAGTTTCTGTTTATAAATTCCCTCATACACTGATAGAAACTTCTGGTGTTGTGACTGCAGTGTGATTCTCAAACAATCTGGAAATATATCGCTGATTGATAAGTATATTTCTTGTAATTTTAACTTTCAGAGTTCTGCATTGTCTTAATTTTTCCTGACTGAATTATTTTACATATTTTCCTGCATTGTTTTCAGTTTTTCATCTATCCTGAAACTGCATTGCTTTCTGTTTCTCATCTGTCCTGAAATGGCTTCCCGCTATTCCTGTGGTGAAGTTTATAAAACTGGTCTAACAGCTTTTATGTTATATCTTTGCTCCAAGGCTTGTTGATTAAAATAGTTTATGTTTGTAAATTCCTGCATACACTGTTGGAAATGCCTGGTGTTCTGGATGCATTGGGATTCTCAAACAATATGGAAATATATCACTGATTGACAAGTATATTTCTTGCCATTTTAACATTTCAGAGTTCAGCATTTTCTTAATTTTGCCTGACTGAATTATTGTATACATTTTTTATCATTATTTTCTGTTTCTCTTCAGTCCTGAAACTGCTTCCACCCTATTCCTGTGATGAAGTTTATAAAACTGGTCTAACAGCTTTTGTGTTAGCTCATTGCTTCAATGGTTGCTGATTTAAAAATAGTTCCTGTTTGTAAATTCCTGCATACACTGTTGGAAACTCCTGGTGTTCTGGCTGCAGTGTGATTCTCAAACAATCTGGAAATGTATCTCTTATTGATAAGTATATTTATTGTATTTTAACCTTTCAGAGTTCTGCATCGTCTTAATTTTGCCTGACTGAATTATGTTATATATTTTTTGGAATTGTTTTCTGTTTCTCATCTGTCCTTAAACTGGTTTGTTTTCTGTTTCTCATATGTTCTGAAACTGCTTCCCGCCTATTCCTGTGGTGAAATTTATAAAACTGGTCTGACAGCTTTTGTATTACCTGATCGCTTCAAGGCTTGCTGATTTAAAAATAGTTTCTGTTTGTAAATTCCTGCATACACTGTTGGAAGCTCCTGGTGTTATGGCAGCGTGTGATTCTCAAACAATCTGGAAATATATTGCTGATTGATAAGTATATTTCTTGGCATTTTAACTTTTGGAGTTCTGCATTGTCTTAATTTTGCCTGACTGAATTATTTTACATATTTTCTGGCGTTGTTTTATTTTTCTCATCTGTTCTGAAATGGCTTACCCCTTCTGTGTGAAGTTTATAAAACTGGTCTAACAGCTTTTGTGTTATCTGATTGCTTTGAGGCATGGTGATTTAAAATTAGATTCCTTTTGAAAATTCCTGCATACACTGTTGGAAACTCCTGGTGTTCTGGCTGCAGTGTGGTTCTCAAACAATCTAGAAATATATCGCTGATTGATAAGTATATTTCATGGCATTTTAAGCTTTCAGAGTTCTGCATTGTCTTAATTTTGCCTGATTGAATTATTTTATATATTTTTGGCATTGCTTTCTATTTCTCATCTGTCCTGAAACTGCATTGTTTTCTGTTTCTCATATGTCCTGAAACTGCTTCCCCATTATTCCTGTGGTGAAATTTAAAAAACTGACAGCATTTGTGTTACCCGATTGCTTCAAGGCTTGCTGATTTAAAAATAGTTTCTGTTTGTAAATTCCTACATACACTGTTGGAAAATCCTGGTGTTCTGGCTGCAGTGTGATTCTCAAAAATCTGGAAATATATAGGTGATTGATAAGTATATTTCTTGGCATTTTAACTTTTGGAGTTCTGCATTGTCTTAATTTTGCCTGACTGAATTATTTTACATATTTTCTGGCGTTGTTTTCTTTTTCTCATCTGTCCTGAAATGACATTGTTTTCTGTTTCGCATCTGTTCTGAAATGGCTTCTCCCCCTTCCTGTGGTGAAGTTTATAAAACTAGTCTAACAGCTTTTGTGTTATCTGATTGCTTTAAGGCGTGCTGATTTAAAAGTAGTTTCTTTTTGTAAATTCCTGCATACAATGTTCAAAACTCCTGGTGTTCTGGCTGCAGTGTGGTTCTCAAACAATCTAGAAATATATCGCTGATTGATAAGTATATTTCATGGCATTTTAAGCTTTCAGAGTTCTGCATTGTCTTAATTTTGCCTGATTGAATTATTTTATATATTTTTGGCATTGCTTTCTATTTCTCATCTGTCCTGAAACTACATTGTTTTCTGTTTCTCATATGTCCTGAAACTGCTTCTCCAGTACTCCTGTGGTGAAATTTAAAAACTGGTCTAACAGCATTTGTGTTATCTGATTCCTTCAAGGCTTGCTGATGTAAAAATAGTTTATTTTTGTAAATTCCTACATACATTGTTGGATACTCCTGATGTTCTGGCTGTAGTCTGATTCTCAAACAATCTGGAAATATATTTATGTGATTGATAAGTATATTTTTTTGGCATTTTAGACTTTCAGAGTTCTGCGTTGTCTTAATTTTGCTTGACTGAATTATTTTATCATTTTCTGGCATTGTTTTTTGTTTTTCATCTGTCCTGAAACAACATTGTTTTCTGTTTCCTCATCTGTCCTGAAAGTGCTACCCCCAATTCCTGTGGAGGAGTGTATAAAACTGGTCTAACAGCTTTTGTGTTATCTGATTCCTTCAAGGCTTGTTGATTAAAATAGTTTCTGTTTGTAAATTCCTGCATACACTGTTGGAAATGCCTGGTGTTCTGGATGCATTGGGATTCTCAAACAATATGGAAATATATCACTGATTGACAAGTATATTTCTTGCCATTTTAACATTTCAGAGTTCAGCATTTTCTTAATTTTGCCTGACTGAATTATTGTATACATTTTTTATCATTATTTTCTGTTTCTCTTCAGTCCTGAAACTGCTTCCACCCTATTCCTGTGATGAAGTTTATAAAACTGGTCTAACAGCTTTTGTGTTAGCTCATTGCTTCAATGGTTGCTGATTTAAAAAAAAATAGTTTCTGTTTGTAAATTCCTGCATACACTGTTTGAAACTCCTTGTGTTCTGGCTGCAGTGTGATTCTCAAACAATCTGGAACTATATCGCTGATTGATAAGTATATTTATTGTATTTTAAACTTTCAGAGTTCTGCATTGTCTTAATTTTGCCTGACTGAATTATGTTATATATTTTCTGGCATTGTTTTCTGTTACTCATCTGTCCTGAAACTGCATAGTTTTCTGTTTGTCATCTGTCCTGAAAATGCTTGCCCCCTATTCCTGTGGTGAGGTTTATAAAACTGGTCTGACAGATTTTGTGTTATCTAAGTGTTTCAAGGCTTGCTGATTTAAAAATAGTTTTTGCTTGTAAATTCCTGCATACACTGTTGGAAACTCCTGGTGTTCTGGCTGCAATGTGATTCTCAAACAATCTGGAAATATATCGCTGATTAATAAGTATATTTCTTGATATTTTAACCTTTCAGAGTTCTGCATTGTCTTCATTTTGCCTGACTGAATTATTTTATTTATTTTCTGACATTGTTTTCTGTTTCTCATCTTCCTGAAACTGCATTGTTAACCATTTCTCATCAAGTGAAACTGTTTCCCCTATTCCTGTGGTGAAATTTTTAAAACTAGTCTAACAGCTTTTGTGTTATATGATTGGTTAAAGGCTTGCTGATTTAAAAATAGTTTTTGTTTGTAAATTCCTGCATACACTGTTGGAAACTCCTGGTGTTCTGGCTGCAGTGTGGTTCTCAAACAATCTAGAAATATATCGCTGATTGATAAGTATATTTCATGGCATTTTAAGCTTTCAGAGTTCTGCATTGTCTTAATTTTGCCTGATTGAAGTATTTTATATATTTTCTGGCATTGTTTTCTTTTGCTCACCTATCCTGAAACTGCATTTTTTTCTGTTTCTCATCTGTCCTGAAACTGCTTTCCCCCTATTCCTGTGGTGAAGTTCATAAAACTAGTCTAAAAGCTTTTTTGTTATCTGATTGCTTCAAGGCTTGCTGATTTATAAATATTTTCTGAACATAAATTCCTGCATACACTGTTGGAAACTCCTTGTGTTCTGGCTGCAGTGTGATTGTCAAACAATCTGGAAATATATCACTGATTGATAAGTATATTTCTTGCCATTTTAAACTTTCAGAGTTCTGCATTGTCTTAATTTTGCCTGACTGAATTATGTTATATATTTTCTGGCATTGTTTTCTGTTTATCATCTCTCCTGAAACTGCATAGTTGTCCATGTCTCATCTGTCCTGAAACAGCTTCCCACCATTCCTGTGGTGAAGTTTATAAAACTGGTCTAACAGCTTTTGTGTTAGCTCATTGCTTCAAGGATTGCTGATTTTTAAAATAGTTTCTGTTTATAAATTCCCTCATACACTGATAGAAACTTCTGGTGTTGTGACTGCAGTGTGATTCTCAAACAATCTGGAAATATATCACTGATTGATAAGTATATTTCTTGTAATTTTAACTTTCAGAGTTCTGCATTGTCTTAATTTTTCCTGACTGAATTATTTTACATATTTTCCTGCATTGTTTTCAGTTTTTCATCTATCCTGAAACTGCATTGCTTTCTGTTTCTCATCTTTCCTGAAATGGCTTCCCGCTATTCATGTGGTGAAGTTTATAAAACTGGTCTAACAGCTTTTATGTTATATCTTTGCTCCAAGGCTTGTTGATTAAAAATAGTTTCTGTTTGTAAATTCCTGCATACACTGTTGGAAATGCCTGGTGTTCTGGATGCATTGGGATTCTCAAACAATCTGGAAATATATCACTGATTGACAAGTATATTTCTTGCCATTTTAACATTTCAGAGTTCAGCATTTTCTTAATTTTGCCTGACTGAATTATTGTATACATTTTTTATCATTATTTTCTGTTTCTCTTCAGTCCTGAAACTGCTTCCACCCTATTCCTGTGAAGAAGTTTATAAAACTGGTCTAACAGCTTTTGTGTTAGCTCATAGATTCAATGGTTGCTGATTTAAAAATAGTTCCTGTTTGTAAATTCCTGCATACACTGTTGGAAACTCCTGGTGTTCTGGCTGCAGTGTGATTCTCAAACAATCTGGAAATGTATCTCTGATTGATAAGTATATTTATTGTATTTTAACCTTTCAGAGTTCTGCATTGTCTTAATTTTGCCTGACTGAATTATGTTATATATTTTTTGGAATTGTTTTCTGTTTCTCATCTGTCCTTAAACTGGTTTGTTTTCTGTTTCTCATATGTTCTGAAACTGCTTCCCCCCTATTCCTGTGGTGAAATTTATAAAACTGGTCTGACAGCTTTTGTATTACCTGATTGCTTCAAGGCTTGTTGATTTAAAACTAGTTTATGTTTGTAAATTCCTGCATACACTGTTGGAAAATCCTGGTATTCTGGTGGCAGTGTTATTCTCAAAAATCTGGAAATATATAGCTGATTGAAAAGTATATTTCTTGGCATTTTAACCTTTCAGTGTTCTGCATTGTCTTAATTTTACCTGACTGAATTATGTTATATATTTTCTGGCATTGTTTTCTGTTTATCATCTCTCCTGAAACTCCATAATTTTCCATGTCTCATCTGTTCTGAAACTGCTTCCCCCCATTCCTGTGGTGAAGTTTATAAAACTGGTCAAACAGCTTTTGTGTTATCTGATTGCTTCAAGGCTTGCTGATTTTTAAAATAGTTTCTGTTTGTAAATTCCTACATACACTGATAGAAACTTCTGGTCTACTGGCAGCGGTGTGATTCTCAAACAATCTGGAAATATATCACAGATTGATAAGTATATTTCTTGGAATTTTAACTTCCAGAGTTCTGCAGTGTCTTAATTTTTCCTGACTGAATTATTTTACATATTTTCTGGCATTGTTTTCTGTTTTTCATCTGTCCTGAAATGGCATTGCTTTCTGTTTCTCATCTGTCCTGAAATGGCTTCCCGTTACTCCTGTGGTGAAGTTTATAAAACTGGTCTAACAGCTTTTATGTTATCTCTTTGTGTCAAGGCTTGCTGATTTAAAAATAGTTTTTGTTTGTAAATTCCTGCATACAGTGTTGGAAACTCCTGCTGTTGTAGGTGCAGTGTGATTCTCAAACAATCTGGAAACATATCACTGATTGATAAGTACATTTCATGGCATTTTAAACTTTCAGAGTTCTGCATTTTCTTAATTTTGCCTGACTGAATTATTTTATCATTTTCTGGCATTGTTTTCTGTTTCTCATCTGTCCTGAAACTACATTGTTTTCTGTTCATCCTCTTTCCTGAAAGTGCTTCTCCCCTATTCCTGTGGTGAATTTTATAAAACTGGTCTAACAGCCTTTCCGTTATTGGATTGCATCAAGGCTTGCTGATTTTTAAAAAAGTTTCTGTTTGTAAATTCCTGCATACACTGTTGGAAACTCCTGGTTTTATGGCTGCACTGTTAATGTTAAGTTGTCTATCTCGCCTTCATTCTTGCTGGTTGGGTTCGGAGCCGATCCTCGGCTCTGACTCGGCCATCTTCAAAAGCTCGAGAGCTGTTTACTGGCTCGAGGCCCCCCTATATCCCATGATGCCTGGCGCTAGATACCCTGATCTCGTTTGCCGCTTCTGCTACTAGGTTGTGTTTACTGGCTCAGTTCATCTTTTTTCAGTTTATTGATATATATTTAGAACTTTTTGTATATTATTAGTTAGAATACTTAGTGTTCATACATATTTGTAGTATTTGCAGGTATTTGTTAGTGTTTAATTCTCCTTGAAAACTCGTTTTTCTTCTTAGAGAGTTTTCCCCTCCCTCCCCCTCTCCCATTTTTCTTTTTACGCTAAGCTGTTTCAGTTAGAGGCTTATCCTTGTTTCCTTTTTTAAGGTAGAAACATTTTTTCATAGAAATTGTGGTAGTTGTAGGTCCATTTAGCCTTTCTTATATTATAAAGTGTGTGTGCTGTTAGGGTGTGGTAACTTGTGTGGACTGTGTGTGTTTTTTTCTAGTTACCAACTTCCCTTTGTACTCTTTCTTTGTATTTGATTCTTCCTTTACAGGAATGTCTAAAGACGCGAAAGTGTTGGGATTCAAGAAGTGTGACTCATGCTGTCAGAAAATGTCACTGACAGATGGTCACACTTCTTGTGTCTATTGCTTGCGCGCCCTACACCTGCAGGACTCTTGTTCGGTGTGTCACGCCTTTAGTCTAAGAGTCCTGCAGGAGCGTAGGAATAAGCTTATCCTTAGGGGTTTGCTTAAACATGAAGGATCACCGGCCAAGGCTCAGTCAGTGAAACCTTCCAAGCCATCAAATCCACCGGCTCCCAGTTCGGATGCCATCATCAGGTGTGGCGTCTGCTTCAACTTCAGTTCTGGCTGGAGTCGAAGTACCTATCTCAAAGCCAACTTCGGCTCCGAATGGAGCCGAAGTACCTATCTCTCAGTCGGCCCCGACTCTTCTGTTGGAGCCATCAGGGAGTCGAAAATGCTCCAGATCACCATCCTTAGAGTCGATTCATTCAGCTCCGGGGTCACCTTTGTTGCAATCGGAGAGAAGTTATCGATCCCACTCTTCTCGGTCATCTTGACTATCTGACCATGATTTGGAGAGAGTGGTGAGCAGGCTTTTAAAATCGCAGGCCCTAGCTAAAATGCTATCCAGCCCCCCTCATCAGGGTTTGGCTCTAACTGTCTCTGCAGTAGTTCCTCCTTTGACTCATCCCTTGAGCTTGGAACCGGAGCATGCTGAGTCTGGGATCGTGTGACCATCGGCACCGATACCTCCCCTTTCGGTTCCAATCTCTTCCATGGTGCTGTCCTTGGAGGGATCTGGGTGCTGGGACTCCCTCATCGGCTCTGAGGGGCTGAGTGGCATCAGACCCTTGTCCGACCCCGTTCTCCCTCTCGGAGCTTCGGCGCAGGTGAGTTTGGCTCCTACATCAGCTTCGGAGCCGTCTCTCTCTGTGCCGGGAAGAATTCTGGTCTCTTCAGAGACGGAGCCTTCTCTGATATTGGGAAGGCATGCCTTCGAGGTCATGAGGAGTGTGCTGGCATCTGAGTCAGCCTCATGGTCAGCCTCATCGGCTCCTCCCCCCATGGTGCCTGCTCCTGCCTCTGCCCCTCCTCCAGACCCCAAGTGTGGGGAACAAGTGCTCCAGGGCACCCCATTGGGTGTATCTTCCTCTTCCGAGGCCTCCCCCATTCATTCAGAGGAGCCCCCTCAAAAGAGGAAATGCAAGAGGAAGCATGTTGACTCCCCTGAGTCTGTCACTTCAGATACCGACTTGGAGGAGTCGGAAGGGTCCGCGAGATCCCCCTCTGAGGACGTCTCCTTCTCAGACATCCTTGAGATTCTTAGGCAGAGGGGAAACTGGACTACCCTTAACCCTTCCGAGGACGAGTCGGTATTCCTGGACATGTTTGGATCCTGACCTCCACCTCCTGGGTGTCTCCGCCTTTCGATCCACTGATGTCTGTGGTCACTCGAAAAGCATGGTCAGCTCCAGACACAATGGAACCAACTCCCCACAGGCTCACAAAATTTATTACCACCCCACAAGACAAGCAATTTCTGACCAAGGGTGTTCCCGTTAATGCCATGGTGGTAGCAGCGGCCACAAAAAAGGAGTTGGCTGAAACTTCTTCGTCTGTCCATCCCCCTAATAAGGAATCTAGGATGATGGATAGATATGGGAAGCGGATGTTTTCCTCAGCGATCTTCTCCATGAGGTCACTGAACTATTTGTGCCACTTTACCCGCCTCCAAAGGGATCTCCTTAAAGAGCTAGGAGATACCCTTCAAGATCCATCAGCTGTGGGGGCCCAGGCTAAGGTTGCCTCCCAGCTGGCGACTCTTAATTCGGTAGTAAACTCCTCCATGCAGTTCATCTCTTATGCAGCCGATGGCGCGAGTAGGGCCACAGGCACAGGTGTGGCTTTGAGGAGGCACACTTGGATTCAGTTATGCAACTTTGCAGAACCCTTCAGGGCATCTTTCACCAACACCCCCTTTGATGGTTCTGCTCTGTTTGGACCACAGGAGAAGGATACCCTTACCAGGTGTGAACAGGAAGGCAAGACTCTCTCTACTGTGGGAGTCTGTTTTTCCACTCCTTCAAGACCGTATCCCAAGGGTCAGAAGAGTGGGAAAATGTGGCTCCAGAAACCCCAGGGAGCCAGGCCTGACACACTTGGAGAGTTCCCCTCCAGGGGCAGAGGAGGGAAGAACAATAGACGTCGCCCTAGGGGCAGAGGGGGTCTGCAAAATCAGGGCCAAAGAGAATCTTTCTCTGACAAGCCCTTCCAGCATCCCTGAAGTGTTGCCCGGCTGTCCACCTTCGGAGGCAGTTGGTGGAAGATTTTTGCTGTACCCAAAAGCCTGGCAAAGCATAACACAAGACAAATGGGTACTGTCTATCATATCCAAAGGCTACAAAATACCCTTCCTTCGCACTCCACACATTCCCAAAAAATCCCTTCCAGATGTTCCACCCAATCTAAGGGATCAAGCAGTTCCAGAAATTTCAAAACTGCTAAGAAAAAGAGCCATCCAGTCAGTCCCAGCAGATCAACAAGGATCCGGAATTTACTCAAGGTTCTTTTTGGTACCAAAAAAGACAGGGGACTGGAGACCCATTCTGGATCTCAGCAGACTAAACAGGTCTGTTCAAAGAACGAAGTTCCGGATGGTCACGCTACAGTCCATTTTACCCTTTCTGGGTCAGGACAATTGGATGTGCTCCATAGATCTTCAGGACGTGTACTACCATATCAAAATGGACAGATGCTCCAGAAGATTCCACCACTTCCGGCTGTGAGCCAGCCATTATCAGTTCAGAGCTCTGCCCTTTGGTCTCACCACAGCCTCCAGGGTGTTCAGCAAATGTTTGGCAGTAGTTACCGCTCACCTGAGATGGCAAGGATTCCAGGTGTTTCCATATTTAGATGACTGGCTCCTTACTGCAACCACCAGGCATAACCTGCTGCAAGCCAGAGACTTCACCATCTAAACTTGCTACAAACTAGGCATCACAATAAATTTTGAAAAGTCTGCATTGTCACCTTGTCAATCTATCTCCTTTATAGGTGCAAACTTAAATACAAAGGACATGTCAGCGAGACTTCCAGTAGACAGAGTGTTAGACATTCGAAGACATGTGCAGGTCTTATTAGGATGCAAAAAAATTCAGGCCAGATTTGTCCTAAGAACATTGGGTCTCATGGCAGCAGCTATCATATTAGTCCCCCTTGCACGTTTTCACATGAGGATTCTTCAGTGGATGCTGTTTACAGAATGGTCCTTCCAGCAACTCCCAATGTCTCACATGATGATGATCACACAGTCATGCAAAAACCATCTTGTTTGGTGGATGGTTTCCCCATCATTACATCAGGGCAGACCATTTGTTCTTCCTCCTCCAGTAGCTACGGTGACCACGTATGCCTCCCTGATCGGGTGTGGGGGGGCATTTTCAGGGCAGAACAGTCCAAGGCACCTGGTGGCCTCACGAGTACCATCTGCATATCAATGTCTTGGAGATGAGGGCCATGCTTTTAGCATTGCAAGCTCTTCAGAACTCTCTTCCCACCGGGACCATTGCAATTCAAACAGGCAATATGTCAGTAGTATGGTACATCAACAAGCAGGGCGGAACCACGTCCTACCCCTTATGTCGAGAAGCACTCAGACTTTGGCAGTGGGTGATCTCTTCCCAATGGTTTCGCACATCCCTGGGAAGTCCAACGTTATAGCAGACAGGCTGAGCAGAGTAATTCTCATGCCTCACGAGTGGTCTCTCAATCAGACTGTGGCGGACAAAATCTTCCACAAATGGGGTTAGCCTTGCTGCGACCTTTTTGCCACCCCCTTCAACAGCAAGTGCGGCAATTTCTTCTCTCTCTTCCCTCTTCCCAGACACTTCCCCAGAGATGATCTAGTTCACGATTGGCCTCAGGGACTTCTGTATGCATTCCCTCCATTTCCCCTGATTCCCAAACTAATACAGAAAGCTACCACATTGGGATGCAAGATGATCCTCATTGCCCCTTACTGGCCTTGACAAATTTGGTTCCCGTTCCTGCATCATCACCTTCTGGAGCAGCCCTGGACCCACTTCCAGACCTCCTGATTCATCAATCAGGTGGGCTGCACGAATCTCTTCAATCTCTCCAGCTCACTGCTTGGTTGCTCCACTTCCGACCTTAGCCAGGCTTCCGAACATCTCCCACTCAGTGCGTGAAATCATCTTATCCTCTCATAAGTCTACCACTAGAAAAACTTATGCTAGTAAGTGGAAAAGTTTTTCCCTATGGGCAGAGACCAGGAATATAGATCCCTTTTCAGCCCCTGTCCACCATATCTTAGAATTTCTAACGGAACTTTTTCGAGCTGGATCCTCTTCTGCCATGATTAGAGTTCAGCTAGCTGCAATTTCAAACTTT
>NC_056733.1:1839173693-1839207166 GCF_019279795.1 Protopterus annectens | reverse complement strand
TTATTATCTGATTGCTTCAAGGCTTGCTGATTAAAAAATAGTTTCTGAATGTAAATTCCTGCATATACAGTTGGAAACTCCTGGTGTTCTGGCTGCATGTGATTCTCAAACAATCTGCAAATATATCGCTAATTGATAAGCAATTTTGCATGACTGAATTATTTTATACATTTTCTGGCATTGTTTTCTGTTTCTCATCTGCCCTGAAACTGCATTGTTTTCTTTTTCTCATCTGTCCTGAAACTGCCCCCCCCCCCATTCCTCTGTGGAAGTTTATAAAGCTAGTCTAACAGCTTTTGCGTTATCTGAGTGCTTCAAGCCTTGCTGATTTAAAAATAGTTTATGTTTGTAAATTCCTGCATACACTGTTGGAAACTCCTGGTGTTCTGGCTGCAATGTGAATCTTAAACAATTTGGAAATATATCCCTAATTGATAAGTATATTTTTTGGCATTTTAACCTTTCAGAGTTCTGCGTTGTCTTAATTTTGCCTAACTGAATTATTTTATATATTTTCAGGGATTGTTTTCAGTTTCTCATCTGTCCTGAAACTGTGACCCTATTCCTGTGGTGAAGTTTATAAAACTGGTCTAACAGCTTTTTTGTTATCTGATTGCTTCGAAGATGGTTGAGATTCCTTTTAAAAATTCCTGCATAGACTGTTGGAAAATGCTGATCTTCTGGCTGCAGTGTGGTTCTCAAACAATCTGGAAATATATCGCTGCTTGATAAGTGTATTTCTTGGCATTTTAACTTTCGGCGTTCTGCATTTGTCTTAATTTTGCCTGGCCGATTTCTTTTATATATTTTCTGGCATTGCTTTCTGTTTCTGATCTGTCCTGAAACTGCATTGTTTTCTGTTTCTCATCCGTCCTTAAACTGCTTCCCCCCGATTCCTTTGGTGAAGTTTATAAAACTGGTCTAACAGTATTTGTGTTATCTGATTGCTTCAAGGCCTTCTGATTTCAAAATAGTTTCCTTTTTGAAAATTCCTGCATACACTGTTGGAAACTCCTGGTGTTCTGGCTGCAGTGTGGTTCTCAAACAATCTGGAAATATATCGCTGATTGCTAAGTATATTTCGTGTCATTTTAACCTTTCAGAGTTCTGCATTGTCTTAATTTTGCCTGATTGAATTATTTTCTATATTTTCTGACATTTTTTTCTGTTGCTAATCTGTCCTGAAACTGCATTGTTTTCTGTTTCTCATCTGTTCTGAAACTGCATTGTTTTCTCTTTTTCGTCTGTCCTAAAACTGCTTCCTCCCTATTCCTGTGGTGAAGTTTATAAAACTGGTCTAACAGTTTTTGTGTTATCTGATTCCTTCAAGGCCTGCTGATTTCAAAATAGTTTCCTTTTTGAAAATTCCTGCATACACTGTTGGAAACTCCTGGAGTTCTGGCTGCAGTGTCATTCTCAAACAATCTGGAAATATAGCTCAGATTGATAAGTATATTTTGTGGCATTTTAAACTTTCAGAGTTCTGCATTGTCTTAATTTTGCCTGACTGAATTATTTTATACATTTTCTGACATTGTTTTCTGTTTCTCATCTGTCCTGAAACTGCATTGTTTCCTTTTTCTCATCTGTCCTGAAACTGCTTCCCCCTATTCCTGTGGTGAAGTTTATAAAGCTAGTCTAACAGCTTTTGTGTTGTCTGAGTGCTTCAAGGCTTGCTGATTTAAAAATAATTTCTGTTTGTAAATTCCTGCATACACTGTTGGAAACTCCTGGTTTTATGTCTGCACAGTGATTCTCAAACAATCTGGAAATATATCACAGATTGATAAGTATATTTCTTGGCATTTTAATATTTCAGAGTTTTGCATTGTCTTAATTATGCCTGACTAAATTATTTTATATATTTTTCTGGCACTGTTTTATGTTTCTCATCTGTCCTGAAACTGCATTATTTTCTGTTTCTCATCTGTCCTGAAACTGCTTCCCCCTATTCCTGTGGTGAAGTTTATAAAACTTATCTAACAGCTTTTGTGATAGCTCCTTGCTTCAAGAGTTGCTGATTTAAAAATAGTTTCTGTTGGTAAATTCCTACATACACTGTTGGAAACTCCTGGTGTTCTGGCTGCAGTGTGATTCTCAAACAATCGGGAAATATATCGCTGATTGATACGTATATTTCTTGCCATTTTAACCTTTCAGAGTTCTGCATTGTCTTAATTATGCCTGACTGTCTTTGTTTATATATTAATTTCATTGTTTTCTGTTTCTCATCTGTCTTGAAGCTGCATTATTTTTTTTTTCGCATCTGTCCTGAAACTGCAGCCCCCTATTCCTGTGGTAAAGTTTATAAAGCTGGTCTGACAGCATTTGTGTTATCTGATTGCTTCAAGGCCTGCTAATTTAAAAATAGATGTTAAGTTGTCTATCTCGCCTTCATTCTTGCTGGATGGGTTCGGAGCCGAGCCCACTGACTCGGCCACTCTAAAATCTCGAGAGTTGGTTCCACCGGCTCGAGGCTCCCCTTATATCCCACAATGCTAGGCGTGAGTTACCTCAGATCTCGTTTGCCGCTACAGCGATCGAGGTGTGTTTTCTACCGGCTCCAGGTTAGTGAAAGTTAGACTAGTTTAAATTCTTTAGACTCAAGCTAGCTTAGTGTATTTCTCTTTCCCCTTAGTGTAGTGGATACTTATCCCTTCTACTTTTTATCCAGCCCTTTTTCTAAAGAACTTATAAGTTCTTTCCCTAGGCCTGCCCTTCCTTCCCTTCCTTAGGGTGTGTATGTGTTTGATTAGAACTTAGGAATTTTAACTTAACTTACCCTTTAGTTAAATAATTCCTTTTAGACCCCTATCAGTGTAATCTGTGTGTGTGTTTTTTCTGTGTGTGATTGCACTTCGGTTCCTTGAGTATGTCCAAGGATACAAAGGTCTCAGGCTTCAAGAAGTGTGACTCGTGCTGTCAGAAAATGTCTCTGACAGACGGTCACACTTCTTGTGTGTATTGCCTGGGACCTTTACACCTGCAGGACTCTTGTGCTGTATGCCATGGCTTCAGCCCTAGAGTCCTGCAGGAGAGAAACTCATTTTAACCGGTTTGATTAAGCCTGAAGGTTCCCTTTCTGTGACATCGGGAAACCTCCTAAGGCTGCCAAGACGTCGGCTCCAGCTTCAGAGTCGAGGCCTAAGGCTTGCAAGCCTACTGCTTCATCGGCTCCGGCTGGAGCCGATGAGTCTTTGACTGCAGTATCTGTGGTTTCCTTGGCTCGCCGGAGCCGAGGCATTAAATTCCTGGGTCGGCTCGATCAGACCACCGGAGCCGACATCTAGAAAGAGATCGAGGTCACCGTCCCTTGGCTCCGTTCATTCGGCTCCAGCGTCTCCCCTGCTGTCTGAACGGAGCCACAGATCTCATTCCTCCAGGTCATCGAGGCTCTCAGATCACGACCTCCAGAGGGTAGTGAGTCGACTTTTAAAGTCCGAGGCACTGGCCCAAATGCTCCAGAGTCCGACTCATCAGTCGATGCCTCAACTTGTTCCTATAAATATTCCTCCTCTGACTCCTTTGAGCTCGAGGCCGGGCCTCGGACCGAGACTGTGTAGCGTCGGAGCCGATACAATTGTCTTCGCTCCGTCGGCCGATTTCTTCTTTGAAGAATCTTGGCGGGCTTCCTCGTCGGCTCGAGGGGTGAGTGGCATTGGACCCTTGTCCCACCCCCCTCTCCCTCTCGGTGCTTCGGCGCTGGTGAGCTCGGCTCCGACATCGGCCTTGGAGCCATCTCTGTCGGTGCCAAGGGAGGTTCTCAGCTTCTCGGAGCGGGGACCTCTGGCTCTGCCAGACAGGGGTGCGTTCGAGGTCATGCAGAGTGTGTTGGAACCTTGTTCGACTCCACAGTCGGCTCCGACCGCCCCTCCCTCTTCGGTGCCTTTGGTTATGTCGACTCACTCCCTCATCCCAGACCACAGAGAGCCAGCTCCTCAAGAATCCCCTGTGGGGATCTCATCCTCTTCAGAGGCCACCCCTGAATTGGCAGGGGAGCCCCCTAGGAAGAGAAAGTGTAAGAGGAAGCACATAGACTCACCTGAGTCTGTCACCTCTGACACAGATTTAGAGGATTCTGAGGGTTCCCCACGTTCCCCGTCTGAAGATGTCTCTTTCGCAGACATTCTAGAGATCCTGAAACAGAGGGGAAATTGGCCAGCCCTTAACCCTTCAGAGGATGAATCTGTGTATCTTGAGGCGTTTGGCTCTCGCCCTTCCACCTCCTGGGTGTCCCCCCCCCTTTGATCACCTCATGCAGGTGGTTGCAAAGAAGGCCTGGACGGCTCCTGATTCAGTGGACCCTACCCCCAGGAGACCTTCCAAATTTATAACAGCACCAACTGACAAACAATTTCTCACAAAATGTGTTTCTGTGGATGCTATGGTGGTAGCTGCTGCCACCAAGAAGGAACTAGCTGATCCTTCAGTGCCTGTTCATCCCCCTAACAAAGAATCTAGGTCTATGGACAGGTACGGGAAGTGGATGTTCTCGTCAGCGACCTTTGCTATGCGTTCGCTGAACTACCTATGCCATTTTACTCGTCTTCAAAGAGACTTGATCAAAGCGAGTGATATGTTGAGGATCCTACAGCTGCGGGTTTTCAAGACAAGATGAACACTCAGCTGGCTACCCTGAACTCCATAGCTAACTCCTCCATGCCTCCTTTCTTATGCGGCTGATGGAGCGAGCAGGGCAGGGACAGGTGTGGCCTTACGCAGGCATGCCTGGATGCGGCTATGCAATTTTGCGGACCTCTTTAAAACGTCATTCACTAATTCCCCGTTTGATGGATCATCTCTTTTTGGTCCTCAAGTGAAAGAAACCTTGACTAGGTGCGAGACGGATGGCAAGACTCTTTCTGCCATCGGAGTCCGTTTTTCTACTCCTTCTAGGCCTTACCCCAAAGGCCAGAAAAGTGGGAAAATGTGGTTCCGCAAACAATCTCAAGGGACTTCGCCTGACGCACAGTGTCGGTTCCCCGCCAGAAGCAGAGGGGGGAACAACAATGGTCGACGTCGCCCTAGAGGCGGGGGGGTCCGCAGAACCAGGGCAATCGAGAAACCTTCTCTGATAAGCCCTTTCAGCATCCCTGAGGTGTTGCCCGACTGCCCACCTTCGGAGGCAGTCGGGGGAAGATTGTCACTGTACCCAGAAGCCTGGCTATCCCTGACTCAAGACAAGTGGGTACAGTCCATCATTTCCAAAGGCTATTCCATTCCCTTCGTTCGCATCCCAAGCCAATCAAAAAAATCCCTTCCAGATGTTCCACCGCTCAAAGGGATCTTGCAGCTTTAGAAATTTCAAAGCTGCTTGTAAAAAGAGCAATTCAACCAGTTCCAGCAGACCAACAGGGATCCGGAATCTACTCCAGGTTCTTTTTAGTTCCAAAGAAAACAGGGGACTGGAGACCAATTTTGGATCTCAGTATCTTGAACAAGTCAGTCAAGAAAACAAGATTTTGGATGGTCACGCTGCAGTCCATCCTCCCCCTATTGGGAAAGAAAAGCTGGATGTGCTCTATAGATCTTCAGGATGCGTACTATCACATAAAATGAACAGACGCTCCAGAAGATTCCTCCGCTTCAGGCTGGGAACCAGTCATTTTCAATTCAGGGCCCTGCCCTTTAGTCTCACCACTGCCCCCCGGGTGTTTACCAAATGCATGGCAGTGGTAGCTTCTCACCTGAGACGTCAAGGATTCCAGGTGTTTCCATATTTGGACGACTGGCTCCTCACAGCTCCCACCAAGCATCTTCTTCTAATGGCCAGGGACTACACCTTTCGCATTTGTCAAAAGTTAGGCATTTCAATAAATTGCGAAAAGTCTGTTTTGTCGCCTTGTCATACTATTACCTTCATAGGCGCAAATCTAGACACAGTCAACATGTCCGCGAGACTAACACATCAGAGAATAGCAGACATACACAAACTGGTCTCGCTCCTCTTCAGCAGCAACAGAATCAAAGCCAGGTTAGTTCTGAAAGTGTTGGGGATTATGGCGGCTGCCATACCTCTGCTTCCATTAGCCAGATTCCACATGAGAATCCTTCAATGGATGCTCTTCACGCAATGGTCATACCAGCAACTTCCGATGTCCCACACCATTATGATCACGCAAACATGCAGAAATCATCTTCTGTGGTGGATGTCTTCCCCTCAGCTCTTATTGGGAAGACCTTTTGTTCCTTCCTCCGTTGCTACTTTGACAACGGACTCCCTGATCGGGTGGGGGGGGGCATTATCAGGGCAGAACTGTCCAGGGCACATGGCAACCAGATGAATGCCACTTGCACATAAATGTTCTAGAGATGAGAGCAGTGCTTTTAGCGTTGCAAGCCCTTCAAGACTCTCTTCCCTTGGGAATGATAGCAATCCAGACGGACAATATGTCTGTAGTGTGGTATATCAACAAACAAGGCGGAACCAGGTCCTACCCCCTGTGTCGAGAAGCACTCAGACTGTGGCAATGGGCGATTTCTTCTCAGCGGTTTCTGATAGCAACGCACATCCCCGGGAAGTCCAATCAAATTGCGGACAAGTTGAGCAGAGCTATCCTCATGCCTCACGAGTGGTCTCTGAAAGACTCTGTTGTGAGAGAAATTTTTCTCAAGTGGGGTAAGCCTTGCTGCGACCTTTTTGCTACTCCCCAAAACAGCAAGTGCAGAGATTATTTCACCCTATTCCCTTTACCAGGCCAGCCCAGCAGAGACGCTCTAGTCCAAGTTTGGCCCCGGGGACTTCTGTATGCATTTCCTCCCTTCCCACTAATCTCTCAAGTGATACAGAAAGCTATCGCTCAGAAGGCCTCGTTGATCCTCATTGCTCCTTACTGGCCTCGACAAGTTTGGTTCCCCTTTCTACATCACTTTCTGTTGGAGCGACCTTGGCATCTGGACCTAGTTCCAGATCTTTTGATCCATCAGTCGGGTCAGTTTCATCGCTCCCTTCCCTCTCTGAACCTCACTGCTTGGTTCCTCCTATTCCAACCTTAGCCAGGCTTCCTCAAATATCTCACTCTGTTCGAGATATTTTGATAGCTTCCATAAATCTTCCACTCGAAGATTTATTTGAGTAAGTGGAAGCGTTTAGCCTATTGGGCTCAAGGAAGGGACATAGATCCTTTCACTGCTTCCATCCAAATGGTCCTTGATTTTCTAGCTGAACTCTTCCATGCAGGTTCATCTCCTTCTACTCTTAAAGTTCAATTGGCAGCTATTTCTAACTTTCATGTGGGCATTTCAGAGTCTGCCATAATGTTCCACAAGCTTTGCAAAGCCTTTTTGAAGGGAGTTTTTCTACTCAGACCTCCTATAAGAAATCCTCCTCCTCCTTGGGACCTAAATTTAGTTCTTAGTTCTTTGATTCTTTCCCCTTTCGAACCTGCAGCCTCCTGTTCTTTAAAATTGCTATCATGAAAGACACTCTTTCTGGTAGCTATTACTTCAGCTAGAAGAGTTTCAGAACTTCATGCACTCAGCTGTCGACCTCCTTATCTGTTGTTCCATAAGGACAGGGTATCTTCTGAACCAACCCGTCCTTTTACCTAAGATAGCCTCGTCTAACCTGAATCAAAGCATTGACCTCCCTGTGTTTTTCCAGAATATTCTAACAGGTCTGAACAAAAATTGCATTGGCTAGATGTTCATCGTCAGTTAAGGTACTATTTGGATAGAACCAAACAATTCAGAAAATCTGACCAGCTGTTTGTCTCTTATGCAAAAGGCAGAAAGGGACTTTCAGTTTCAAAGGTATCATTATCTAGATGGCTAACATCTCTGATTTCCTTGTTTATGAAATTAGACACCAAAAGCTGCCTAACAAACCTAAAGCCCATTCCACCAGAGCTTTGGCTACTTCTATAGCCTTCCAAGACAGACTGCCTATTGACACCATTTGTGCAGCGGCTACTTGGGCTACTCCTCACACTTTCATTTCTCATTATAAGTTGGATTTAGCTTCTAGGCATAGAGCTAACTTTGGTTCCACTGTTCTCAAGAGTCTGTTCCGTTAGGCCACCTGGGACAAGGTGCTAGGGGCGGTCCCATCCAGCAAGAATGAAGGCGAGATAGACAACTTAACATATAGAAGTTATGTTCTTACCATAACGTTCCATGTTAGTTGTCTTCTTCTCGCTTCTTCTTGCCCCACCCTCCTTCCCCTGGCCGGACAGACCTAGAGGAGTTTGATTGTGACCTCTCTTTCTACCACCTCTTTACTTTAGGTATATGCTGCTGTGCATATTTTCCTGGATCAGGATGTAGGTCACCCTTCTCTTCTCCCTTGTTTATAGAGGTGGACTTTGTTTCTAGTTATTCTATTATTATTATAAGCTGGGCCTAGCTTACAAACGAGATCTGAGGTAACTCACGCCTAGCATTGTGCGATATAAGGGGAGCCTCGAGCCGGTGGAACCAACTCTCGAGCTTTTAGAGTGGCCGAGTCGGAGCCGAGGTCTCGAACCCATCCAGCAAGAAGAAGGCGAGAAGAAGACAACTAACATGGAACGTTATGGTAAGAACATAACTTCTATTTTCTATTTATAAATTCCTGCATACACTGTTGAAAACCCCTGGTGTTCTTTCTGTAGTGTGATTCTCAAAAAATCTGGAAATATATCACTGATTGTAAGTACATTTCTTGGCATTTTAACCTATCAGAGTTCTGCATTGTCTTAATTTTGCCTGACTGAATTATTGTATATATTTTCTGTCATTGTTTTCTGTCGCTCACCTGTCATGAAACTGCTTCCCCTCATTCCTGTGATGACATTTATAAAATTGGTGTAACAGCGTTAGTGTTATCTGGTTGCTTCAAGGCTTGCTGATTTAAAAATAGTTTCTGTTTGTAAATTCCTTCATACACTTTTGTAAACTCCTGGTGTTCTGGCTGCAGTGTGATTCTCAAAAACCCTGGAAATATTTTTCTGAATGAAAAGCATATTTCTTGGCATTTTAACCTTTTAGAGTTCTGCATCATCTTAATTTTGCCTGACTGAATTATTTTGCTTATTCTGGCACTGTTTTATGTTCATCATCTGTCCTGAAACTGTATTGTTTTCTGTTTCTCATCTGTCCTGAAACTGCTTCCACCCTATTCCTTTGGTGAAATTTATATTACTGGTCTAACAGCTTTTGTATTATCTGATTGCTTCAAGGCTTGCTGATTTAAAAACAGGTTCTGTTTGTAAATTCCTGCATACACTGTTGGAAACTCCTAGTGTTCTGGCTGCAGTGTGGTTCTCAAACAATCTGGAAATATATCGCTGATTGATAAGTATATTTCATGTCAATTTAACCTTTCAGATTTCTGCATTGTCTTAATTTTGCCTGACTGAATTATTTTGCATATTTTCTGGTGTTGTTTTCTCTTTCTCATCTGTCCTGAAACGGCTTCCTTCCTACTCCTGTGGCAAAGTTTATAAAACTGGTCTAAAAGCTTTTTTGTTATCTGATTGCTTCGAAGATTGTTGAGATTCCTTTTGAAAATTCCTGCATACACTATTGGAAACTCATGGTCTTCTAGCTGCAGTGTGATTCTCAAACAATCTGGAAATATATCGCTGCTTGATAAGTGTATTTCTTGGCATTTTAACTTTCAGCGTTCTGCATTTGTCTTAATTTTGCCTGACCGATTTCTTTTATATATTTTCTGGCATTGTTTTCTGTTTCTCATCTGTCCTGAAACTGCATTGTTTTCTGTTTCTCATCTCTCCTTAAACTGCTTCCCCCCTATTCCTGTGGTGAAGTTTATAAAACTGGTCTAACAGCTTTTGTGTTATCTGATTGCTTCAAGGCCTGCTGATTTTATAGGTTCATAGGTTCATAGGTTTATACTAGGCTATCTGCCCTAAGGCATTTATAAGCCTAGCCCAAATTTTTGTGGCTTACGCCACCCCTTATATGAAAAAATACTGTGCCCATTAGTTTGTTGTGCCTCTGTCCAGCAGTGACACAGAGATGATTCCCGGGGTAAACCTACGATCTCCCATCCACAGGTCTAGATTTCTCTTGAACAGAGTCAGCGAGGTGCTCTGCCTCACATGGACCGGGATTTTATTCCACAGCATAGGAGTCTCTGAGTGATAAATCTATCCCTCCAGCACGTCCTATTTATATCCGTGCTAAGGTTTAAGTCGCTTGCTCTAGTGGTTTTGGTGGATTTGGATTTTTGAGGTGGAGCATGTCCATTAATTCCGGGTTGGACATGGCCTTGTATGTCAGGCACATGTCACCTCTGAGCAGATGGTATGCGACTGAATAGAGCTGGAGTTTCTTCAATCTGGCAGCATATGACAGATTTTGGAGTCCCTTTATCCTTTTGGTGAGGAACTTTTGGGGTCTCTCCAATTGCTGCAGATGTCGGGTGAGATACATCCCGAATGGGGCATTGTACTCGATCATTGGTCTGATAAGTGAAGAGTACAGGGAACAATGACCTCACTAGATCTGGATGTGAATCCTTCATGATCAGGTGGGCAATGTAGAAGGTCTTTCTAACCACTTTAGCAACGTGAGTGTCAAAGAAAGGCCACTGTCAACCTGGGTCCCCAGGTCCCTGATAACCTCTTCTGTGCTTAGTGGATTGCCACCTATATGGTAGCTTGGGGTTACCTTGTTTTTCCGAAGGGTATGACTATACATTTTTGGCGTTTAACTTCAGGCCATGGCTCTGGCACCAGCTATCTGTTTCCGTGAGTCCCTTCTGAAGGATATCCGTGTCCGATGCACTTTCCACTATGGCGCCCAGTTTGCAGTCGTCTGCAAACTTTGTCAACAAAGTCCTCCCATGTTGGCCTGTACTTCTGAGAAGTAGATGCCAAACAATAGGGGGCCAAGGACCGAGCCCTGTGGGACACCACTTGTGACCGGCTTGGAGTCTGACACAGCGCCAGCAACTCTAACCCTGTGGGTTCTGTCCTTAAGCCAGTTTGCAACCCATCTTGTGACATATGGGTTTACATTTAAGCTGGTAAGTTTTTCTACAATACCTGAGTGGGGTATTGTGTCAAAAGCCTTTGGAAGGTCAAGGTAGGCTGTATGGACTGCCTTTCCCTCATCAATGGCCTTGGTGACTGTTTCGAAGAAGTCGACCAAGTTCAAAAGGCATGATCTTCCCTTGACAATGCCAAACTGGGTCAGGTCCAATGTCTGCAAGTCCCCTATATCTTTGTTTATGAGCTCCATTATGATCCTCTCCATAGCTTTGCAGACTAGACTTGTTAAGCTTATGGGGCGGTAATTACCAGGGTCCGTAGAGGCGCCACCTTTGTGGAGTGGGACCACAGTTGCCTTACGCCACTCCTTGGGCACGTATCCTGTGGTAAGGCTGAGATTAAACAGCTGCCTTATGTGCGGGTTTAATTCCTCATTTAGCTCATGTAGCACACAGCCGGGGACACCATCCGGTCCCATTGATGCTGTGTTTTTAGATTTAGAGAGCAGCTTTCACCTGCATTTGAGATGTCCGGGAGGCTACACGCTGGGATAGTTATCTCTCCTTTAGGGGAGAGGGGTGAAGTTTGCACTGAACCTGTCTGCCAGTATGTTGGCAATGTCTGTGGGTTCAGTGATTTTTGTATCATTTTGGACTAATTCTGAGCATATCTGGGAGTTTCCACCCAGGTTCCTAACATAGCTGAAAAAGGCCTTATGATTGTCCTTTGAATCCATGGCAATTTTTCTCTCAAAATTGGCCTTAGTTGATTTTATGAGTGCTCGTATTTTTTACTAATAATGATCAGGGGTGACTTCCTTTTATGGATTTTGTTCTATCATGTAATAGCTTTCTCCTCTTATTGTAAAGTTTGTTAATGGCTGGGGTCCACCAGACTGGACGTTGCCCTTTGTGGAAAGAGTCTTGGTTTTATTTGGGATTGCCTGATCCATGCAGTCCTGGAGGTGTTCATAGAAGGCATTTGTAAGGGCTTCTGCAGCTTGGGTTGTGGTTTCCTCTGGCTCAGGGGCCTTGAAGGATACCACACCAGTCTTGAGTAGTGTGAAGTTTGCTTTAGAGAAGTTCTTCACTATGGTCTTTTTGTTTGGGGTGGGGAGGGATGTGGATTTCCAGTGAGATTAGTTTATGATCAGATCTCACCAATGAGGGATATACTTCTGGTGTGGAGCATTTTGTCCCCATGTTTGTGACAATGAGATCTAGTATATTTTCTCCTCTCGTGGGAACAGTGACTAGCTGTTCCATGGCATTTGAATTTATGAACTCCAGGAACCGTTGGGCTAGAAAGTTAGGGCTTGAGTAATGTTCCCAGTCTATATTCGGGTAGTTGAAGTCACCCAATATGATGGTGTTTGGAGATACATTTATACCCTCCAGTGTCTTCAGGAAGGCTGTGTGGGGTTCCTGAGTTTGAGAGGGTGGCCTGTAGCATGCTACAATTTGTAGAGCAGTTTTGCCTATGGTTAGTTGCACCTGGATGGTTTCCAAAGCTTCGTGCGTTGCCACCAACCTGGAGGTGTGGGTATCCTTTATGAATATGAATACACCCCCTCCTTTTGTGGTGTGGTCTGGGTTTTGGGGCCGGAATGCATGATATGAGGTAAAACCTAATAGTGCCGGGTGCTCTCAGGAGCCTTGAACCAGGTTTCAGTTACAGCACAGACATCGATGTTCTCCATACTGAGAAGGGCCTCGAGTGCGTGCATTTTGAGATTTAGACTTCTGGCATTGAGCAGCATTACCCTCAGTTTCTTCCCATTTTTGTTTTCTAGGGTGGTAGGTTTAGAATTTGAGCCTTGCCTAAAAAGGCACTATGGGGTGGCAAGAGCCTTAGCCAATATCCGAATCCCAGGGTGACAGGTGCAAGCCGTCCCTTGACAGCGTGGCTTGTCAAGCATGTCATCCCAGGCAGACAGACACTGGATCCCTTTGAATGACACCAGACATTAAGCCAATTGTTAAAGCTGATCATCTTGTCTCTATATTGTGGCATCATTCTTGGTGAAGGAAGGATACTGCTCAGGGTTAGGGTCATACCTGCCTGGGCTACATAATCAGAGAGCTCCTCTATGTCTCTTTTCATGTAGTCCAGGGAGGTACATCTCAGGTCATTCACACCAGCATGGACAATGACTGTGTCATATTTGTACTTGCCGTGGAGTGACCTGAGTGCTTGTGTTATGTGGCAGATTCTAGCACCCGATAGGCAGCTTACTGTGACCCTCTCCTTGTTCAGCCTGGTGAGTGGGACGTCAGTGTGTCTGACTATGGAGTCACCTATGACAAGTATGTTTGGTGTTGTATTTGGCCTTAAGGGCTGTGACTGCTTTGTACACTGCTTTTGTGGTTTATGTGTTGCTTGTGGGGTGTCTTGAGGTAGCAGTTGTTTGGGTGTCTGCTTTGGAGGCCTCTGCTGTTTAGGTAAATTTTTACTCAGAGCCTCCGAGTATGTCTTTGTGTGTTTATGTGTTTGATTCAGTGGAGTGGTAGCATTATGTGAGGCTGGTTTTGTGGTGTGTAGTTGCCTTCTCCTCCTGTCTGGTCTTGCCAGTCCTGAGTTGAGAGAGCTCAGCCTCCAGTTTGGCTAAATAGCTGCATCTCTCGCAAGTATTTGTGTTATGTGGGAGGAGGAGAGGGTTGTCTGTGTACATGAGGCAGTTATAACATTGCCTCAAGATTCCCAGATTCACCAGCTGGACCGGAGAGGAGATTGACAACTGACCTTTGGACATGCTAGAATAATATTGGGAAATCCTTAATTGAAAACAAGGGCCAGTGGGGAGTGAGGGTGTAGTGCTTTTAATTTTTAGTGCTGACTTATATAATTGCTTTAGTGAGCAAGTGCCAGGTAACTTGAGTGCAATGTGTTACAAGTAACTAAATGCAAAGACGACAAACAGTAACTTTCTTTCAAGTGAAACAAGGAAATAAGTACAGTAAGCAATGCAGATATCACTAGTGATCCACAGAAGCGCTGAGAAGTTGCCTATTAGGTGGAATTAGCTTCCAGGGAAATAACAAGCAAACAAACAACAAGCATATAAACAAAGCTAGATTCAGCAGGCCTGGATCTAGTCTATGCTAGAGCAAACAAGGTGTACCAATTTCAGTAAGATACAGTTCAAATATTCAGGCACTATAAACCCTTAACCAGAAATTCCCAGCTCAGAAGGGCAGAGTCCAGCCTCTTCTCCCACAAGAGTGCAGACCACAAACCTTCTTAATGTAAAATAACTGGCCTGAAGCCCGAGTGCCTAAACCAGAACTAATACACTTGGACACTGGGCTCTCAATCAGCAGTTCCCAACTTAGAAAGATGAAAGCTACCTGTCCTGCCACCACAGTGCTTGCCACAAACCTTCCTAATGTAAAACAACTGGTCTGAAGCCCAAGTGCTTAATCCAAATGACTTGAATGATAGCTACACTTTAATCAAGTTACAACCAAGCAGTAATAAATACCATTGAATACTTTAGAGAATGTCTGGATTAGTGCTCAAGTTACACAAACAAAGCTAGATCCAGCAGGCCCGAATCCAGTCTATGCCACAGCAAACAAGGCGCACCAACTTCAGTAAGAAACAGTTCAGATATGCATGCACTATAAGCCTTTAACCAGAAATTCCCAGCTCAGAAGGGCAGAGTCCAGCCTCTCCTCCCACAAGAGTGCAGACCACGAACCCTCTTAATGTAAAATAACTGGCTTGAAAGCCCAAGTGCTTAAACCAGAATTAATACACTTTTAGAATAACAGACACTGAGCCCTCAATCAGCAGTTCTCAACCTAGAAGGATGTAAGCTACCTGTTCTGCCACAACAGTGCAGACCACAAACCCTCTCAGTGCAAAACAACTAACTGGTCCGAAGCCCAAGTGTTTAAACCAAAAGGCTTAGAATGAGTTACACCAAGCAGTAATAAATACAATTGAGTATTTTAAGATGATGCAAAAGTAAAAAGAAGTAGGTAGAAACACAAGTACAGTAAAAGCAGATGAATTTTTTTTTTTTTTTTTCTGAACAAGTGCTGAGATCAAAGAAACAGATTTGAGTGTTGAAACTAGAAAACTGGCTAGTTATGAGAAAAAAAACAAGCTAGAAGGCTTCCCTCAAACACAGAAGGGCTTGGGGGCTCAGAAGCCTACAAATAGTCTGTACCACTTAACAAGAAAGGCAGGAAATAAGCTTAATTTTTTTTTCCCCAGATGCTCTCTTTGTACACATTAGGAGTGCCTGAAATCAGAATATGATCTCACTGCACTCAGTTGAGTGAGAAAATGAGATGGGCCCAGAGGCAGGCTGAGGGGCGGGCAGTTTCAATGCCACTAAGATTAACACCAAAACAAAAACAGGGCGGGTGGGTGGGAAAACTGAAGAGCAGAATAACTTCAGTTAAAAATTCCTTCAACACTCCTTCATACACAGTTTAAATCAAATTAAATACTGTATTTTTTTAAAAAAAAGTGCAGATAAAGGTACTTAAATTCTCTTATACGTCCAGTTGAATATAACCAAGTTCTAGCTGGCCAAGCTGAGGTTTTAAAGCAGGAATTATTTCACATGCACCAGTTTAAATATGCAAGGACAGGAAATCAAAGAATGTGGCTACCCCCACACCTGTAATTACTAGCAAATAACAAAATTCAGCCAACACTAGCTTCAGTTCAAGTTACTGAAGAGCAGAATAACTTCAGTTAAAATTCCTTCAACACTCCTTCATACACAGTTTAAATCAAATTAAATACTGTATTTTTTTTAAAAAAAAGTGCAGATAAAGGTACTTAAATTCTCTTATACGTCCAGTTGAATATAACCAAGTTCTAGCTGGCCAAGCTGAGGTTTTAAAGCAGGAATTATTTCACATGCACCAGTTTAAATATGCAAGGACAGGAAATCAAAGAATGTGACTACCCCCACACCTGTAATTACTAGCAAATAACAAAATTCAGCCAACAACAAAATTCAGCCAACACTATAGTTTCCTTTTTTAAAATTCCTGCATACACTGTTGGAAACTCCTGGTGTTCTGGCTGCAGTGTGGTTCTCAAACAATCTGGAAATATATCGCTGATTGATAAGTATATTTCATGTCATTTTAACACTTCTGAGTTCTGCATTGTCTTAATTTTCCCTGATTGAATTATTTTATTTATTTTCTGACATTGTTTTCTGTTGCTAATCTGTCCTGAAACTGCATTGTTTTCTGTTTCCCATCTGTCCTGAAACTGCATCCCCCCTATTCCTGTGGTGAAGTTTATAAAACTGGTCTAACAGCTTTTGTGTTATGTGATTGATTTGAGGCTTGCTGATTTAAAAATTTTTTCTGTTTGTAAATTCCTGCATACACTGTTGGAAACTCCTGGTGTTCTGGCTGCAATGTGAATCTCAAACAATTTGGAAATATATCCCTAATTGATAAGTATATTTTTTGGCATTTTAACCTTTCAGAGTTCTGCATTGTCTTAATTTTGCCTAACTGAATTATTTTATATATTTTCAGGCATTGTTTTCTGTTTCTCATCTGTCCTGAAACTGTGACCCTATTCCTGTGGTGAAGTTTATAAAACTGGTCTAACAGCTTTTATGTTATCTCATTGCTTAAAGGCTTGCTGATTTAAAAATAGTTTCTGTTTGTAAATTCCTGTATACACTGTTGGAAACTCCTGGTGTTCTGGATGCAGTGGGATTCTCAAACAATCTGGAAATATATCGCTGATCGATAAGTATATTTCTTAGCATTTTAACATTTCAGAGTTCGGCATTTTTTTCATTTTGCCTGACTGAATTATTTTATACATTTTCTGGCATTGTTTTCTGTTTCTCATCTGTCCTGTAACTACACTGTTTTCTGTTTCTCATCTGTCCTGAAAGTGCTTCTCCCGTATTCCTGTGGTGAAGTTTAAAAAACTGGTCTAACAGCTTTTGTGTTATTTGATTGCTTCAAGGCTTGCTGATTTAAAAAAAAAATTCTAATTGTAAATTCCTGCATACACTGTTGAAAACTCCTGGTTTTATGGCTAATCTGTTATTCTTAAAGAATCTGGAAATATATCGCTGATTGATAAGTATATTTTGTGGCATTTATCCTATCAGAGTTCTGCATTGTCTTAAATTTGCCTGACTGAATTATTTTATATATTTTCTGTCATTCTTTTCTGTTTCTCATCTGTCCTGAAACTCCTTCCCCCCATTTCTTGTGATGAACTTTATAAAACTGGTCTGACAACTTTAGTGTTATCTGATTGCTTCAAGGCTTGCTGATTTAAAAATAGTTCTTGTTTGTAAATTCTTGCATACACTGTTGGAAGCTGCTGGTGTTCTTGCTTCAGTGTGATTCTCAATTTGGAAGTATATCACTGATTGCTAAGTATATTTCTTGATATTTTAACCTTTCAAAGTACTGCATTGTCTTAATTTTGCCTGATTGAATGATGTTATATATTTTCTGGCAGTGTTTTCTGTTTCTCATCTCTCCCTGAAACTACGTTGTTTTCCATTCCTCATCCATCCTGAAACTGCTTCCACACTATTCATGTGGTGAAGTTTATAAAACTGATTTGTCAGATTTTGTGTTATCTGATTGCTTCAAGGCTTGCTGATTTAAAAATAGTTTCTGTTTGTAAATTCCTGCATACACTGTTGGACACTCCTGGTGGTCTGGCTGAGTGTGATTCTCAAACAATCTGGAAATATATCACTAATTGATAAGCATATTTCTTGGCATTTTAACTTTCGGAGTTCTCCATTGTCTTAATTTTGCCCGACTGAAATATTTTACATATTTCTGGCATTGTTTTCTGTATGTCATCTGTCCTGAAACAGCTTCCGCCCTACTCGTGTGGTGAAGTTCATAAAACTGGTCTAACAGCTTTTGTGTTATCTGATTGCTTCAAGGCTTGCTGATTTAAAAATAGTTTTGTTTGTAAATTCCTGCATACACTGTTGGACACTGCTGGTGGTCTGGCCGAGTGTGATTCTCAAACAATCTGGAAATATATCGCTGATTGATAAGCATACTTCTTGGTATTTTAACTTTTGGAGTTCTGCATTGTCTTAAATTTGCTAGACTGAAATATTTTACATATTTTCTGGCATTGTTTTCTTTTTCTCATGTGTCCTGAAACGGCTTCCCCCCTACTCATTTGGTGAAAAGTATATTTCTTGGCATTTTAACCTTTTAGAGTTCTGCATCGTCTTAATTTTGCCTGACTGAATTATTTTATGTTTATTCTGGCACTGTTTTATGTTTATCATCTGTCCTGAAACTGCATTGTTTTCTGTTTCTCTTCTGTCCTGAAACTGCTTCCCCCCATTCCTGTGGTGAAGTTTATAAAACTGGTCTAACAGCTATTGTTTTATCTGATTGCTTTAAAGCTTGCTGATTTAAAAATAGTTTCTGTTTCTAAATTCCTGCATACACTGTTGGAAACTTCTGGTTTTCTGGCTGCAGTGTCATTCTCAAACAGTCGATAAGTATATTTCGTGGCATTTTAAACTTTCAGGGTTCTGCATTGTCTTAGTTTTGCCTGACTGAATTATTTTATGCATTTTCTGGCATTGTTTTCTGTATCTCATCTGTCCTGAAACGGCTTCCCCCCCTACTCGTGTAGTGAAGTTCATAAAACTGGTCTAACAGCTTTTGTGTTATCTGATTGCTTCGAGGCTTGCTGATTTAAAAATAGATTCCTTTTAAAAATTCCTGCATACACTGTTGGAAACTCCTGGTGTTCTGGCTGCAGTGTGGTTCCCAAACAATCTGGAAATATATCGCTGATTGATAAGTATATTTCTTGCCATTTTAACCTTTCAGAGCTCTGCATTGTCTTAATTTTTCCTGACTAAATTATTTTTATATATTTTTTGACATTGTTTTCTGTTTCTCATCTGTCCTGAATCTGCATTGTTTTCTGTTTCTCATATGTCCTGAAATTGCTTCTCCCTATTCCTGTGGTGAAATTTATAAAACTGGTCTGACAGCTTATGTGTTATCTGATTGCTTCAAGGCTTGCTGATTTATAAATAGTTTCTATTTGTAAATTCCTGAATACACTGTTGGAAACTCTTGGTGTTCTGGCTGCAGTGGGATTCTCAAAAATCTGGAAATATATAGCTGATTGCTAAGTATATTTCTTGGCATTTTGACCTTTCAGAGTTCTGCATTGTCTTAATTTTGCCTGACTGAATTATTTTACATATTTTCAGGTATTGTTTTCTGTTTTTCCTCTGTCCTGAAACTGCATTGCTTTCTGTTTCTCATCTGTCCTGAAATGGCCTCCCTCTACTCCTGTGGTGAAGTTTATAAAACTAGTCTAACAGCTTTTACGTTATCACTTTGCTTCAAGGCTTGCTGATTTAAAAGTAATTTCTGTTTGTAAATTCCTGTATACAATGTTGGAAACTCCTGGTGTTCTGGATGCAGTGGGATTCTCAAACAATCTGGAAAAATATTTCTGAATGATAAGTATATTTATTGGCATTTTTACCTTTCAGAGTTCTGCATTGTCTTAATTTTGCCTGACCGAATTATGTTATATATTTTGTGACATTGTTTCCTGTTTCGCATCTGTCCTGAAACTGCTTTCCCCTATTCCTATGGTGAAGTTTATAAAACTGGCTAACAGTTTTTTTGTTGTCTGTTTGCTTCAAAGCTTGCTGAGATAAGAATAGTTTCTGTTTGTAAATTACTGCATACACTGTTGGAAACTCTTAGTGTTCCAAATGCAGTGTGATTCTCAAACAATTTGGAAATATATCGCTGATTGATTCTTGGCAATTTAACCTATCAGAGTCTGCAATGTCTTAATTTTCCCTGACTGAATAGTTTATATATTTTCTGGCATTGTTTTCTGTTTCTCATCTGTCCTGAAACTGCTTCCCCCCCATTCCTGTGGTGAAGTTTATAAAACTGGTTTAACATCTTTTTCTGTGATATAACTGCTTTATTGCTGGCTGATTTAAAAATCATTTCTGTTTTTAAATTCCTGCATACACTCTTGGAAACTCCTGGGGTTTTGGCTGCAGTGTGATTCTCAAACAATCTGGAAATATATTGCTGATTGATATTTCTTGACCTTTTAACCTTTCAGAGTTCTGTATTGTCTTAATTTTGCCTGACTGAATTATTTTATATATTTTCTGGTGTTGTTTTCACTTTCTCATCTGTCCTGAAACTGCTTCCGCCCTGTTCCTATGGTGAAGTTTATAGAACTGGTCTATTATCTGATTGCTTCAAGGCTTGCTGATTAAAAAATAGTTTCTGAATGTAAATTCCTGCATATACAGTTGGAAACTCCTGGTGTTCTGGCTGCGTGTGATTCTCAAACAATCTGCAAATATATCGCTAATTGATAAGCAATTTTGCATGACTGAATTATTTTATACATTTTCTGGCATTGTTTTCTGTTTCTCATCTGCCCTGAAACTGCATTGTTTTCTTTTTCTCATCTGTCCTGAAACTGCCCTCCCCCCTTTCCTCTGGTGAAGTTTATAAAGCTAGTCTAACTGCTTTTGTGTTATCTGAGTGCTTCAAGCCTTGCTAATTTAAAAATAGTTTCTGTTTGTAAATTCCTGCATACACTGTTGGAAACTCCTAGTGTTCTGGCTGCAGTGTGGTTCTCAAACAATCTGGAAACATATCACTGATTGATAAGTATATTTCCTGTCATTTTAACCTTTCAGATTTCTGCATTGTCTTAATTTTGCCAGACTGAATTATTTTGCATATTTTCTGTTGTTGTTTTCTTTTTCTCATCTGTCCTGAAACGGCTTCCTTCCTACTCCTGTGGCAAAGTTTATAAAACTGGTCTAACAGCTTTTTTGTTATCTGATTGCTTCGAAGATTGTTGAGATTCCTTTTGAAAATTCCTGCATACACTATTGGAAACTCCTGGTCTTCTAGCTGCAGTGTGGTTCTCAAACAATCTGGAAATATATCGCTGCTTGATAAGTGTATTTCTTGGCATTTTAACTTTCAGCATTCTGCATTTGTCTTAATTTTGCATGACCGATTTCTTTTATATATTTTTTGGCATTGTTTTCTGTTTCTCATCTGTCCTGAAACTGCATTGTTTTCTGTTTCTCATCTGTCCTTAAACTGCTTCCCCCCTATTCCTCTGGTGAAGTTTATAAAACTGGTCTAACAGCTTTTGTGTTATCTGATTGCTTCAAGGCCTGCTGATTTCAAAATAGTTTCCTGTTTTTTTTTACACTGTTGGAAACTCCTGGTGTTCTGGCTGCAATGTGAATCTCAAACAATTTGGAAATATATCCCTAATTGATAAGTATATTTTTTGGCATTTTAACCTTTCAGAGTTCTGCATCGTCTTAATTTTGCCTAACTGAATTATTTTATATATTTTCAGGCATTGTTTTCTGTTTCTCATCTGTCCTGAAACTATGACCCTATTCCTGTGGTGAAGTTTATAAAACTGGTGTAACAGCTTTTATGTTATCTCATTGCTTAAAGGCTTGCTGATTTAAAAATAGTTTCTGTTTGTAAATTCCTGTATACCCTGTTGGAAACTCCTGGTGTTCTGGATGCAGTGGGATTCTCAAACAATCTGGAAATATATCGCTAATCAATAAGTATATTTCTTAGCATTTTAACATTTCAGAGTTCGGCATTTTTTTCATTTTGCCTGACTGAATTATTTTATACATTTTCTGGCATTGTTTTCTGTTTCTCATCTGTCCTGTAACTACATTGTTTTCTGTTTCTCATCTGTCCTGAAAGTGCTTCTCCCGTATTCCTGTGGTGAAGTTTAAAAAACTGGTGTAACAGCTTTTGTGTTATTTGATTGCTTTAAGGCTTGCTGATTTAAAAAAAAAATTCTAATTGTAAATTCCTGCATACACTGTTGAAAACTCCTGGTTTTATGGCTAATCTGTTATTCTTAAAGAATCTGGAAATATATCGCTGATTGATAAGTATATTTTGTGGCATTTATCCTTTCAGAGTTCTGCATTGTCTTAAATTTGCCTGACTGAATTATTTTATATATTTTCTGGCATTCTTTTCTGTTTCTCATCTGTCCTGAAACTCCTTCCCCCCATTTCTTGTGATGAACTTTATAAAACTGGTCTGACAACTTTAGTGTTATCTGATTGCTTCAAGGCTTGCTGATTTAAAAATAGTTCTTGTTTGTAAATTCTTGCATACACTGTTGGAAGCTGCTGGTGTTCTTGCTTCAGTGTGATTCTCAATCTGGAAGTATATCACTGATTGCTAAGTATATTTCTTTTTATTTTAACCTTTCAGAGTACTGCATTGTCTTAAATTTGCCTGATTGAATGATGTTATATATTTTCTGGCAGTGTTTTCTGTTTCTCATCTCTCCCTGAAACTACGTTGTTTTCCATTCCTCATCCGTCCTGAAACTGCTTCCACCCTATTCATGTGGTGAAGTTTATAAAACTGATTTGACAGATTTTGTGTTATCTGATTGCTTCAAGGCTTGCTGATTTAAAAATAGTTTCTGTTTGTAAATTCCTGCATACACTGTTGGACACTCCTGGTGGTCTGGCTGAGTGTGATTCTCAAACAATCTGGAAATATATCACTAACTGATAAGCATATTTCTTGGCATTTTAACTTTCGGAGTTCTCCATTGTCTTAATTTTGCCCGACTGAAATATTTTACATATTTCTGGCATTGTTTTCTGTATGTCATCTGTCCTGAAACAGCTTCCCCCCTACTCGTGTGGTGAAGTTCATAAAACTGGTCTAACAGATTTTGTGTTATCTGATTGCTTCAAGGCTTGCTGATTTAAAAATAGTTTTGTTTGTAAATTCCTGCATACACTGTTGGACACTGCTGGTGGTCTGGCTGAGTGTGATTCTCAAACAATCTGGAAATATATCACTGATTGATAAGCATATTTCTTGGTATTTTAACTTTTGGAGTTCTGCATTGTCTTAATTTTGCCTGACGGAAATATTTTACATATTTTCTAGCATTGTTTTCTTTTTCTCATGTGTCCTGAAACGGCTTCCCCCCTACTCATTTGGTGAAAAGTATATATTTCTTGGCATTTTAACCTTTTAGAGTTCTGCATCGTCTTAATTTTGCCTGACTGAATTATTTTATGTTTATTCTGGCACTGTTTTATGTTTATCATCTGTCCTGAAACTGCATTGTTTTCTGTTTTTCTTCTGTCCTGAAACTGCTTCCCCCCTATTCCTGTGGTGAAGTTTATAAAACTAGTCTAACAGCTATTGTGTTATCTGATTGCTTTAAAGCTTGCTGATTTAAAAATAGTTTCTGTTTCTAAATTCCTGCATACACTGTTGGAAACTCGTGGTGTTCTGGCTGCAGTGTCATTCTCAAACAATCGATAAGTATATTTCGTGGCATTTTAAACTTTCAGAGTTCTGCATTGTCTTAGTTTTGCCTGACTGAATTATTTTATGCATTTTCTGGCATTGTTTTCTGTATCTCATCTGTCCTGAAATGGTTCCCCCCTACTCGTGTAGTGAAGTTCATAAAACTGGTCTAACAGCTTTTGTGTTATCTGATTGCTTAGAGGCTTGCTGATTTAAAAATAGATTCCTTTTAAAAATTCCTGCATACACTGTTGGAAACTCCTGGTGTTCTGGCTGCAGTGTGTTTCTCAAACAATCTGGAAATATATTGCTGATTGATATGTATATTTCTTGCCATTTTAACCTTTCAGAGCTCTGCATTGTCTTAATTTTTCCTGACTAAATTATTTTTATATATTTTTTGACATTGTTTTCTGTTTCTCATCCGTCCTGAAACTGCATTGTTTTCTGTTTCTCATATGTCCTGAAACTGCTTCTCCCTATTCCTGTGGTGAAATTTATAAAACTGGTCTGACAGCGTATGTGTTATCTGATTGCTTCTAGGCTTGCTGATTTAAAAATAGTTTCTATTTGTAAATTCCTGAATACACTGTTGGAAACTCCTGGTGTTCTGGCTGCAGTGTGATTCTCAAAAATCTGGAAATATATAGCTGATTGCTAAGTATATTTCTTGGCATTTTGACCTTTCAGAGTTCTGCATTGTCTTAATTTTGCCTGACTGAATTATTTTACATATTTTCAGGCATTGTTTTCTGTTTTTCCTCTGTCCTGAAACTGCATTGCTTTCTGTTTCTCATCTGTCCTGAAATGGTCTCCCTCTACTCCTGTGGTGAAGTTTATAAAACTAGTCTAACAGCTTTTACGTTATCACTTTGCTTCAAGGCTTGCTGATTTAAAAGTAATTTCTGTTTGTAAATTCCTGTATACACTGTTGGAAACTCCTGGTGTTCTGGATGCAGTGGGATTCTCAAACAATCTGGAAAAATATTTCTGAATGATAAGTATATTTATTGGCATTTTTACCTTTCAGAGTTCTGCATTGTCTTAATTTTGCCTGACCGAATTATGTTATATATTTTCTGACATTGTTTCCTGTTTCTCATCTGTCCTGAAACTGCTTTCCCCTATTCCTATGGTGAAGTTTATAAAACTGGTCTAACAGTTTTTTTGTTGTCTGTTTGCTTCAAGGCTTGCTGAGATAAGAATAGTTTCTGTTTGTAAATTACTGCATACACTGTTGGAAACTCTTAGTGTTCCAAATGCAGTGTGATTCTCAAACAATCTGGAAATATATCGCTGATTGATTCTTGGCAATTTAACCTTTCAGAGTCTGCAATGTCTTAATTTTCCCTGACTGAATAGTTTATATATTTTCTGGCATTGTTTTCTGTTTCTCATCTGTCCTGAAACTGCACCCCCCCCATTCCTGTGGTGAAGTTTATAAAACTGGTTTAACATCTTTTTCTGTTATCTAACTGCTTTATTGCTAGCTGATTTAAAAATAGTTTCTGTTTTTAAATTCCTGCATACACTCTTGGAAACTCCTGGGGTTTTGGCTTTAGTGTGATTCTCAAACAATCTGGAAATATATTGCTGATTGATATTTCTTGACCTTTTAACCTTTCAGAGTTCTGTATTGTCTTAATTTTGCCTGACTGAATTATTTTATATATTTTCTGGTGTTGTTTTCTCTTTCTCATCTGTCCTGAAACTGCTTCCGCCCTGTTCCTATGGTGAAGTTTATAGAACTGGTCTATTATCTGATTGCTTCAAGGCTTGCTGATTAAAAAATAGTTTCTGAATGTAAATTCCTGCATATACAGTTGGAAACTCCTGGTGTTCTGGCTGCATGTGATTCTCAAACAATCTGCAAATATATCGCTAATTGATAAGCAATTTTGCATGACTGAATTATTTTATACATTTTCTGGCATTGTTTTCTGTTTCTCATCTGCCCTGAAACTGCATTGTTTTCTTTTTCTCATCTGTCCTGAAACTGCCCCCCCCCCATTCCTGTGGTGAAGTTTATAAAGCTAGTCTAACAGCTTTTGTGTTATCTGAGTGCTTCAAGCCTTGCTGATTTAAAAATAGTTTCTGTTTGTAAATTCCTGCATACACTGTTGGAAACTCCTAGTGTTCTGGCTGCAGTGTGGTTCTCAAACAATTTGGAAATATATCGCTGATTGATAAGTATATTTCGTGTCATTTTAACCTTTCAGATTTCTGCATTGTCTTAATTTTGCCTGACTGAATTATTTTGCATATTTTCTGGCATTTTCTTTTTCTCATCTGTCCTGAAACGGCTTCCTTCCTACTCCTGTGGTAAAGTTTATAAAACTGGTCTAACAGCTTTTTTGTTATCTGATTGCTTTGAAGATGGTTGAGATTCCTTTTGAAAGTTCCTGCATACACTGTTGGAAACTGCTGATCTTCTGGCTGCAGTGTGGTTCTCAAACAATCTGGAAATATATCGCTGCTTGATAAGTGTATTTCTTGGCATTTTAACTTTCAGCGTTCTGCATTTGTCTTAATTTTGCCTGGCCGATTTCTTTTATATATTTTCTGGCATTGTTTTCTGTTTCTCATCTGTCCTGAAACTGCATTGTTTTCTGTTTCTCATCTGTCCTTAAACTGCTTCCCCCCTATTCCTGTGGTGAAGTTTATAAAACTGGTCTAACAGTTTTTGTGTTATCTGATTGCTTCAAGGCCTGCTGATTTCAAAATAGTTTCCTTTTTGAAAATTCCTGCATACACTGTTGGAAACTCCTGGTGTTCTGGCTGCAGTGTGGTTCTCAAACAATCTGGAAATATATCGCTGATTCATAAGTATATTTCGTGTCATTTTAACCTTTCAGAGTTCTGCATTGTCTTAATTTTGCCTGATTGAATTATTTTCTATATTTTCTGACATTGTTTTCTGTTGCTAATCTGTCCTGAAACTGCATTGTTTTCTGTTTCTCATCTGTTCTGAAACTGCATTGTTTTCTCTTTCTCATCTGTCCTAAAACTGCTTCCCCCTATTCCTGTGGTGAAGTTTATAAAACTGGTCTAACAGTTTTTGTGTTTTCTGACTGCTTCAAGGCCTGCTGATTTCAAAATAGTTTCCTTTTTGAAAATTCCTGCATACACTGTTGGAAACTCCTGGTGTTCTGGCTGCAGTGTGATTCTCAAACAATCTGGAAATATAGCTCACATTGATTAGTATATTTTGTGGCATTTTAAACTTTCAGAGTTCTGCATTGTCTTAATTTTGCCTGACTGAATTATTTCATACATTTTCTGACATTGTTTTCTGTTTCTCATCTGTCCTGAAACTGCATTGTTTCCTTTTTCTCATCTGTCCTGAAACTGCTTCCCCCTATTCCTGTGGTGAAGTTTATAAAGCTAGTCTAACAGCTTTTGTGTTGTCTGAGTGCTTCAAGGCTTGCTGATTTAAAAATAGTTCCTGTTTGTAAATTCCTGCATACACTGTTGGAAACTCCTGGTTTTATGTCTGCACAGTGATTCTCAAATAATCTGGAAATATATCGCTGACTGATACATATATTTCTTGCCATTTTAACCTTTCAGAGTTCTGCACTGTCTTAATTATGCCTGACTGTCTTTTTTTATATATTAATTTCATTGTTTTCTGTTTCTCGTCTGTCCTGAAACTGCAGCCCCCTATTCCTGTGGTGAAGTTTATAAAGCTGGTCTGACAGCTTTTGTGTTATCTGATTGCTTCAAGGCCTGCTAATTTAAAAATAGTTTCTATTTATAAATTCCTGCATACACTGTTGAAAACCCCTGGTGTTCTCTCTGTAGTGTGATTCTCAAAAAATCTGGAAATATATCGCTGATTGTAAGTAAATTTCTTGGCATTTTAACCTATCAGAGTTCTGCATTGTCTTAATTTTGCCTGACTGAATTATTGTATATATTTTCTGTCATTGTTTTCTGTTGCTCACCTGTCATAAAACTGCTTTCCCTCATTCCTGTGATGACATTTATAAAATTGGTGTAACAGTGTTTGTGTTATCTGGTTGCTTCAAGGCTTGCTGATTTAAAAATAGTTTCTGTTTGTAAATTCCTGCATACACTTTTGTAAACTCCTGGTGTTCTGGCTGCAGTGTGATTCTCAAAAACCCTGGAAATATTTTTCTGAATGAAAAGCATATTTCTTGGCATTTTAACCTTTTAGAGTTCTGCATCATCTTAATTTTGCCTGACTGAATTATTTTGTTTATTCTGGCACTGTTTTATGTTCATCATCTGTCCTGAAACTGCATTGTTTTCTGTTTCTCATCTGTCCTGAAACTGCTTCCACCCTATTCCTTTGGTGAAGTTTATATTACTGGTCTAACAGCTTTTGTGTTATCTGATTGCTTCAAGGCTTGCTGATTTAAAAATAGTTTCTATTTATAAATTCCTGCATACACTGTTGGAAACCCCTGGTGTTCTGGCTGTAGTGTGATTCTCAAAAAATCTGGAAATATATCGCTGATTGTAAGTATATTTCTTGGCATTTTAACATTTCAGAGTTCTGCATTGTCATAATTTTGCCTGATTGAATTATTTGATGTATTTTCTGGCATTGTTTTCTGTTGCTCATCTGTCCTGAAACTGCTTCCCCCCATTCCTGTGGAGATGTTTATAAAACTGGTGTAACAGCTTTTGTATTATCTGATTGCTTCAAGGCTTGCTGATTTGAAAACTGGTTCTGTTTGTAAATTCCTGCATACACTGTTGGAAACTCCTAGTGTTCTGGCTGCAGTGTGATTCTCAAACAATCTGGAAATATATCGCTGATTGATAAGTATATTTCATGTCAATTTAACCTTTCAGATTTCTGCATTGTCTTAATTTTGCCTGACTGAATTATATTGAATATTTTCTGGTGTTGTTTTCTTTTTCTCATCTGTCCTGAAACGGCTTCCTTCCTACTCCTGTGGCAAAGTTTATAAAACTGGTCTACCAGCTTTTTTGTTATCTGATTGCTTCGAAGATTGTTGAGATTCCTTTTGAAAATTCCTGCATACACTATTGGAAACTCCTGGTCTTCTAGCTGCAGTGTGGTTCTCGAACAATCTGGAAATATATCGCTGCTTGATAAGTGTATTTCTTGGCATTTTAACTTTCAGCGTTCTGCATTTGTCTTAATTTTGCCTGACCGATTTCTTTTATATATTTTCTGGCATTGTTTTCTGTTTCTCATCTGTCCTGAAACTGCATTGTTTTCTGTTTCTCATCTCTCCTTAAACTGCTTCCCCCTATTCCTGTGGTGAAGTTTATAAAACTGGTCTAACAGCTTTTGTGTTATCTGATTGCTTCAAGGCCTGCTGATTTCAAAATAGTTTCCTTTTTAAAGATTCCTGCATACACTGTTGGAAACTCCTGGTGTTCTGGCTGCAGTGTGGTTCTCAAACACTCTGGAATTATATCGCTGATTGATAAGTATATTACATGTCATTTTAATACTTCAGAGTTCTGCATTGTCTTAATTTTCCCTGATTGAATTGTTTTATATATTTTCTGACATTGTTTTCTGTTGCTAATCTGTCCTGAAACGGCATTGTTTTCTGTTTCCCATCTGTCCTGAAACTGCATCCCCCCTATTCCAGTGGTGAAGTTTATAAAACTGGTCTAACAGCTTTTGTGTTATGTGATTGATTTGAGGCTTGCTGATTTAAAAATTGCTTCTGTTTGTAAATTCCTGCATACACTGTTGGAAACTCCTGGTGTTCTGGCTGCAATGTGAATCTCAAACAATTTGGAAATATATCCCTAACTGATAAGTATATTTTTTGGCATTTTAACCTTTTAGAGTTCTGCATTGTCTTAATTTTGCCTAACTGAATTATTTTATATATTTTCAGGCACTGTTTTCTGTTTCTCATCTGTCCTGAAACTGTGACCCTATTCCTGTGGTGAAGTTTATAAAACTGGTCTAACAGCTTTTATGGTATCTCATTGCTTAAAGGCTTGCTGATTTAAAAATAGTTTTCTGTTTCTCATCTGTCCTGAAAGTGCTTCTCCCGTATTCCTGTGGTGAAGTTTAAAAAACTGGTCTAACAGCTTTTGTGTTATTTGATTGCTTCAGGGCTTGCTGATTTAAAAAAAAAATTCTAATTGTAAATTCCTGCATACACTGTTGAAAACTCCTGGTTTTATGGCTAATCTGTTATTCTTAAAGAATCTGGAAATATATCGCTGATTGATAAGTATATTTTGTGGCATTTATCCTTTCAGAGTTTTGCATTGTCTTAAATTTGCCTGACTGAATTATTTTATATATTTTCTGGCATTCTTTTCTGTTTCTCATCTGTCCTGAAACTCCTTCCCCCCATTTCTTGTGATGAACTTTATAAAACTGGTCTGACAACTTTAGTGTTATCTGATTGCTTCAAGGCTTGCTGATTTAAAAATAGTTCTTGTTTGTAAATTCTTGCATACACTGTTGGAAGCTGCTGGTGTTCTTGCTTCAGTGTGATTCTCAATCTGGAAGTATATCACTGATTGCTAAGTATATTTCTTGATATTTTAACCTTTCAGAGTACTGCATTGTCTTAATTTTGCCTGATTGAATGATGTAATATATTTTCTGGCAGTGTTTTCTGTTTCTCATCTCTCCCTGAAACTACATTGCTTTCCATTCCTCATCTGTCCTGAAACTGCTTCCACCCTATTCATGTGGTGAAGTTTATAAAACTGATTTGACAGATTTTGTGTTATCTGATTGCTTCAAGGCTTGCTGATTTAAAAATAGTTTCTGTTTGTAAATTCCTGCATACACTGTTGGACACTCCTGGTGGTCTGGCTGAGTGTGATTCTCAAACAATCTGGAAATATATCACTAACTGATAAGCATATTTCTTGGCATTTTAACTTTTGGAGTTTTCCATTGTCTTAATTTTGCCCGACTGAAATATTTTATATATTTCTGGTATTGTTTTCTGTATGTCATCTGTCCTGAAACAGCTTCCCCTCTACTCATGTGTTGAAGTTCATAAAACTGGTCTAACAGCTTTTGTGTTATCTGATTGCTTCAAGGCTTGCTGATTTAAAAATAGTTTTGTTTGCAAATTCCTGCATACACTGTTGGACACTGCTGGTGGTCTGGCTGAGTGTGATTCTCAAACAATCTGGAAATATATCACTGATTGATAAGCATATTTCTTGGTATTTTGACTTTTGGAGTTCTGCATTGTCTTAATTTTGCCTGACTGAAATATTTTACATATTTTCTAGCATTGTTTTCTTTTTCTCATGTGTCCTGAAACGGCTTCCCCCCTACTCATTTGGTGAAAAGTATATATTTCTTGGCATTTTAACCTTTTAGAGTTCTGCATCATCTTAATTTTGCCTGACTGAATTATTTTATGTTTATTCTGGCACTGTTTTATGTTTATCATCTGTCCTGAAACTGCATTGTTTTCTGTTTTTCTTCTGTCCTGAAACTGCTTCCCCCCTATTCCTGTGGTGAAGTTTATAAAACTGGTCTAACAGCTATTGTGTTATCTGATTGCTTTAAAGCTTGCTGATTTAAAAATAGTTTCTGTTTCTAAATTCCTGCATACACTGTTGGAAACTCCTGGTGTTCTGGCTGCAGTGTCATTCTGAAACAATCGATAAGTATATTTCGTGGCATTTTAAACTTTCAGAGTTCTGCATTGTCTTAGTTTTGCCTGACTGAATTATTTTATGCATTTTCTGGCATTGTTTTCTGTATCTCATCTGTCCTGAAATGGCTTCCCCCCTACTCGTGTAGTGAAGTTCATAAAACTGGTCTAACAGCTTTTGTGTTATCTGATTGCTTCAAGGCTTGCTGATTTAAAAATAGATTCCTTTTAAAAATTCCTGCATACACTGTTGGAAACTCCTGGTGTTCTGGCTGCAGTGTGTTTCTCAAACAATCTGGAAATATATCGCTGATTGATAAGTATATTTCTTGCCATTTTAACCTTTCAGAGCTCTGCATTGTCTTAATTTTTCCTGACTAAATTATTTTTATATATTTTTTGACATTGTTTTCTGTTTCTCATCTGTCCTGAAACTGCATTGTTTTCTGTTTCTCATATGTCCTGAAACTGCTTCTCCCTATTCCTGTGGTGAAATTTATAAAACTGGTCTGACAGCTTATGTGTTATCTGATTGCTTCAAGGCTTGCTGATTTAAAAATAGTTTCTATTTGTAAATTCCTGAATACACTGTTGGAAACTCCTGGTGTTCTGGCTGCAGTGTGATTCTCAAAAATATGGAAATATATAAGCTGATTGCTAAGTATATTTCTTGGCATTTTGACCTTTCAAAGTTCTGCATTGTCTTAATTTTGCCTGACTGAATTATTTTACATATTTCCAGGCCTTGTTTTCTGTTTTTCCTCTGTCCTGAAACTGCATTGCTTTCTGTTTCTCATCTGTCCTGAAATGGCCTCCCTCTACTCCTGTGGTGAAGTTTATAAAACTAGTCTAACAGCTTTTACATTATCACTTTGCTTCAAGGCTTGCTATTTTAAAAGTAATTTCTGTTTGTAAATTCCTGTATACACTGTTGGAAACTCCTGGTGTTCTGGATGCAGTGGGATTCTCAAACAATCTGGAAAAATATTTCTGAATGATAAGTATATTTATTGGCATTTTTACCTTTCAGAGTTCTGCATTGTCTTAATTTTGCCTGACCGAATTATGTTATATATTTTCTGACATTGTTTCCTGTTTCTCATCTGTCCTGAAACTGCTTTCCCCTATTCCTATGGTGAAGTTTATAAAACTGGTCTAACAGTTTTTTTGTTGTCTGTTTGCTTCAAGGCTTGCTGAGATAAGAATAGTTTCTGTTTGTAAATTACTGCATACACTATTGGAAACTTTTAGTGTTCCAAATGCAGTGTGATTCTCAAACAATCTGGAAATATATCACTGATTGATTCTTGGCAATTTAACCTTTCAGAGTCTGCAATGTCTTAATTTTCCCTGACTGAATAGTTTATATATTTTCTGGCATTGTTTTCTGTTTCTCATCTGTCCTGAAACTGCTTCCCCCCGATTCCTGTGGTGAAGTTTATAAAACTGGTTTAACATATTTTTCTGTTATCTAACTGCTTTATTGCTAGCTGATTTAAAAATAGTTTCTGTTTTTAAATTCCTGCATACACTCTTGGAAATTCCTGGGGTTTTGGCTGCAGTGTGATTCTCAAACAATCTGGAAATATATTGCTGATTGATATTTCTTGACCTTTTAACCTTTCAGAGTTCTGTATTGTCTTAATTTTGCCTGACTGAATTATTTTATATATTTTCTGGTGTTGTTTTCTCTTTCTCATCTGTCCTGAAACTGCTTCCGCCCTGTTCCTATGGTGAAGTTTATAGAACTGGTCTATTATCTGATTGCTTCAAGGCTTGCTGATTAAAAAATAGTTTCTGAATGTAAATTCCTGCATATACAGTTGGAAACTCCTGGTGTTCTGGCTGCGTGTGATTCTCAAACAATCTGCAAATATATCGCTAATTGATAAGCAATTTTGCATGACTGAATTATTTTATACATTTTCTGGCATTGTTTTCTGTTTCTCATCTGCCCTGAAACTGCATTGTTTTCTTTTTCTCATCTGTCCTGAAACTGCACCCCCCCCCCATTCCTGTGGTGAAGTTTATAAAGCTAGTCTTACAGCTTTTGTGTTATCTGAGTGCTTCAAGCCTTGCTGATTTAAAAATAGTTTTTGTTTGTAAATTCCTGCATACACTGTTGGAAACTCCAAATGTTCTGGCTGCAGTGTGGTTCTCAAACAATCTGGAAATATATCGCTGATTGATAAGTATATTTCATGTCATTTTAACCTTTCAGATTTCTGCATTGTCTTAATTTTGCCTGACTGAATTATTTTGCATATTTTCTGGCATTTTCTTTTTCTCATCTGTCCTGAAATGGCTTCCTTCCTACTCCTATGGTAAAGTTTATAAAACTGGTCTAACAGCTTTTTTGTTATCTGATTGCTTCGAAGATGGTTGAGATTCCTTTTGAAAGTTCCTGCATACACTGTTGGAAACTGCTGATCTTCTGGCTGCAGTGTGGTTCTCAAACAATCTGGAAATATATCGCTGCTTGATAAGTGTATTTCTTGGCATTTTAAATTTCGGCGTTCTGCATTTGTCTTAATTATGCCTGGCCGATTTCTTTTATATATTTTCTGGCATTGTTTTCTGTTTCTGATCTGTTGCTGCAT
>NC_056733.1:1839123928-1839171428 GCF_019279795.1 Protopterus annectens | reverse complement strand
GATGAGATCCCCTTACTTATGAGGTGGGCCATATAGAAAGCTTTCCTTACAATTGAAGCAACATTGTGGTCAAAAGTCAGGTTGCTATCAACCTGGGTGCCCAAATCCTTCACAACTGATTGTGTGCTTAGAACATTGTTATTAATGTAATAATTTGTGGGGACATCACTCTCCCCAAAGGGGATGATGATGCATTTTTTTTGGTATTCAGCTTGAGGCCATGTTTCTGGCACCAGTCATTTCTTTGGGTGAGACCCTCTTGGAGGATGTCCACATCACTAGGGGAATTGATGACAGCACCCAACTTGCAGTCATTTGCAAACTTGGTCAACCATAACCCACTGGTTTTGGCCTGCACTTCAGAAAAGTATATCCCAAATAACAGAGGCCCCAAGACCAAACCCTGGGGTACGCCACTCATTATTAGTCTACTGCTTGAGGTGGCTTCCCCTATTTTGACTGTGTGGGTTCTATCAGTGAGCCAGTTAGTTACCCATCTTTTAATATATGGAGTGATGCCTAATTGAGAGAGTTTATATATTATGCCTGAGTGTGGAATGGTGTCGAAGGCTTTGGCCAGGTCAAGGTAGGAGGTGTGCACTGTCTTTCCCTTGTACATGGGTGAGTGTAGGGTGAGATAATCTGTCTCAAAGAAGTCAACGAAATTTAACAGACATGATCTTACCTTGTTGAAGCCAAACTGTGTGGGATCGAGTGTTTCAAGTTTTTCAATGCCCTTATTAATGAGGTCCATGATAATCCATTCCATGGCCTTGCAGATCAGGCTAGTTAGGTTGATGAGTCTATAATTTCCCAGATTGGTGGACACCACCTTTGTGCAAAGGGATGACAGTGGCTGTTCTCCACTCAGCTAGGATTAAGCCAGTACTCAGGCTTTGGTTGAATAGGGTGCCTAATGGTGCTGCAAGTTCATGTAGGATGCAGCCTGGGATGTTATCGGGTCCTATGAAGGCTGTATTTTTTTATCTCTGAGAGAGCAATGATGACCTATTCCCTAGATATAAGCAGAAGGGGTCAGGTACTGGGGATGTCCTGATTTACTGACAGGGTGGACAGATGGGTGAAGATTTCTCTGAATCTGTCAGCCAGCATGTTTTCTATATCTACAGTATTTGTATATGTGGTGTCCTTGACCACCAGTTCTGAACAGATCTGGGCACTTCCTTTGAGACTGCTGACATATGTAAAGAAGATCTTATGATTGTCTCTAGTAGATGTGGCCAGTTTCGACTCAAAGTTTGCTTTGAAGGATTTCACTAGTGCTCTTATTTGCTTGTTCAGGCTATGGAGAGTTTGCTTCCAATTGGGCACCTCCTCCTTCTTTGTCCTGGACAGCAATTTCTTCCTTTTGTTATAGAGTTTATTTATTGCAGATGTCCACCAGACAGGTTTACTCTTCCTTGCAGAGGATGATTTAGTCCTGTCCAGTATTCCTGATTCCATGCATCTATATAAATGCTCGTATAGTGCTTTGGTGTAGTTTTGTTTACTGGTGCCAGTTCCTAGAGAGGAGGAGGGATATGTGAAGCTGTTTATACCATCACTCAGGAGACTGTAATCAGCTGTGAGATGTTTTTTTGTTTGACCCTAGCTAGATGGGGGTTGGGGGAGATGGTGACTTCAACAGTGACCGCTTTATGGTCTGATCTTACCAGGGAGGATGATACTGCAGGGATGCTGCAGTGGTTACTTATGTTGATTAATACCAAGCCCAAGATATTAGCACCTCTTGTGGGGGTATCAAATAGGTGTTCCAAGGCATCTGCATTGACAAAATCAAGGAATCTTTGGGCATTTGTGTTCTGGCATGAATAGTTCTTCTAGTCCATGTTTGGGTAGTTAAAGTCACCCAGGATCATGGTAAAGGTTTAGAATCTTGATGTATTCGAAGAGGTCCAGATAGGTGGATTGGGCATCTTGAGTCAGATTTGGGGGTTTGTAGCTAGCTATGATTTGTATAGGGGTCTTGTCAATGGTTAACTGCACCTGGAGTGTCTCCTGTATGTCATACTATTTGACCAGCCTGGAGGTTGGTATGTTTTTAATATATATTGAAACTCCACCTTCTTTGGCTTTACTGGTCACATTTCGGGGTCTGAATGTATGATAGGATGAGTATCCAGGTAAGGCTGGGGTGCTCTGGGAACCAGGTTTCCGTGACTGCACAGATGTCAGCATTTTCCAGGGTTAGGAATGCTTGCAATGAGTGCAGTTTCATGTTTAGACTCCAAGCTTTTAGCAGATGACCTTTAATTTGCATTTTGTTGACATTTTTATATTGGTAGTTTTAATCTCATCACCTTTCATAAAAAAGGAACTATGGGAGAGGCAAGAGCCTTTGCCAGAAGCCTGAAGCTCAAGTGAGACAGATGCAGGCCATCTCTGGAAAAGCATTGTGGCCTGTCGATCATATCTTCCCAGGCTGTCAGGTACTGGATCCCCCTGGAATGACACCAGAAACTAAGCCAATTGTTAAATTCAATCATTTTCTGTTTGTACTGAGGCATTATTCTGGGTGATGATAGAATGCTGCTTAAGCCTAGGGACATACCTGCCTGGGAAACATATTCAGCGAGTTCAGTAATGTCTCTCTTCATATATTCCAGGGAGGTATGTCTCAATTTATTCATGCCAACATGGACTATGACAGAGTCATAACAGTACCTGTAGTTGAGACACGAGTGTGTATGTGATATGGTGGATTCTAGCCCCTGACAGACAACTAACCATGACTTTTTCCTTATCCAGCCTGGTGAGAGGCACATCTGTGTGTCTCACAAAGGAGTCTCGTATGACTAATATGTTGAGTTTATGGTTAAGCCTTAGTGGCTGTGAGAAACAGGTGTGTGGACTATGCATGGTATGTGGTGTGGAGGGCTGTGGAGATCACATGTGTTTTTGCTTTGGAGGTCTCCTTTGTTTGGGTATGCTTTTGATGAGGACCTCTGCATATGTGGGCATGTGTTGTGTAGGTGGTGGGTGGTGTTTGAGGTGTAACGATTGTGTTGCCCACCTTCTCAGTGCCAGATATATTGGCTTGTGAAGGAGAGAACATAAGACTCTAGGTTCCTAATGTAATTGCATCTCTTGCAAATTGTGTTCCTATGTGGTAGAAGTAGATGGTTGTCCATGTACATGAGACAGGTGCTACACTGTCTCAGGATCTTCATATCCACCAGAGTGGCAGAAGAAACTGTAGGAAATTGTCCATCCATATTTGTCAGAATCTGAGGGAGAAAGGCCAGGGAGAGCTAAAGGGTAGGCCTAAAGCACAAGTGCTTAAACCAAAACTAAGAGGCTTAGAAAAAAACACAATTTAAACAGGTTTTAAACAAGCAATAATAAATGCAACAGAAAAGATGCAATTGAACACTTTAGAGAACAAGCGGCAAGTAACAGAAAAAGCAAGATTAAGTAATAGAGTAGGAGGAGGAAAAACAAAAAAAAAACTTTATTCAGCTGCTTTTACTGTATTTGTTTGTTGGTAAAGTAGAAAGGGAGAGAGAAGGAACAGTAGCTTATTCAAGGGGTTTGGTCTTCCCAAATGATCTCTGTATTAGGTAGAATCATACCTTTCAACTGTAATGATTTTCACAGAATGTCCAGATTTTTGCCTTATATTTTTGGTCTGTTCCTCCTAAAATTGTGTTTTTTTGGCAAATTGAGGGTTGAAGTCAGAAAATAATGACAAAAACATTTGAGTTTCAGATTTCATACCCCTCAAAAATTCATGCTAAAGCAAAGTCTGTAATTCTATCAATTTTCTAAGTTTGTAAGAGTAATATTTAAAAAGTATCCCTATTTTGGGGCCTTTCTACCCCCATTACTGATGGCTTTGTCCAGATTTCTTGCTCTAAGAGGTTGAGAGTTATGGGTAGAATGAGCTAATGAGATGGGACTGGGATGAGTTTCCCAGATCAAATTTACAGTAGGGGGTGGGCAACTGAAAAATCCACCAACTTCAATAACACAAAAGCAGTTGGGTGGGAGGGTAGGAGAAAAACAAAATTCAACCAGAGGTCAGCAAATATATAAATGCAGACACAGAAAAGTAAATAATTCAGTTAAGCAAACAAATAAAAACAGTGCAGTACTATTTAGAAACACTGAACATTTAGATAAAGTGCAAAAAATAGCTCCCTATTAAATCAGCAAACTCTTAAAATAGTGAATGCTGTTTAATCAAATCTTTAACATCGAAATGGCAAAATCCCAAACACATGGAACAGCCATTTTCGGGACTTTGCCATTTTCTCCACTGTGGTGCGATCTCAGAGTTGGTATATTTAAGTAGGAGGTGTGTGGTGGACAAAGCCCCCCACTTTATTTTTTGTTTGTTTATTTATTTTTTTTTGTTTTTTGTTTTTTTTTTAGCTGAGCAGTGATTTTTTTCCCCTAGGAAAAAATTGCTGTTCTGTGTGTTCGACATTTTGCCGTTTTGATCTTTTAGGGTCGATTATACAGCGTTCGCTATTTTAAGCATTCACTGTTATAATATAGACCCACAAAAAATATACTTATATCAGCTCTGTTATTCCAGATTGTTTAAAAACACTCTCAATTAGGCCCAATGGAGCTTCTAGAATGATACACCATTCTCCCATGTTTGTGAGTCCAGGTCAAGGACATCTGCTCCTATAGTATGTATATGGACAAGCTTGTCCAGACTATCTGTTTGCAAAGTGTAGGACTCTCTGGGCATTCATAATACAGGTCATGTATGATTCCCAGTCTAAAGAGGGGTATTTAAAGTTTCCCATAAATATGGTGTTAGGATGAATGGGGAGTGTCTCCAGTATGTTCAAATATGTGTCAGGGATTTCCTGGATCATAGAGAGGCCATATAGTTTACAATGATATGATATGGGACTTTGCCTGGGTATAGTGTGGGCATTGAGAAGTTCAAGTCTATTATACTGATTGACCAACCTTGCAGTATGTATATATGTCCATGTGTTTTTTTTGATGTAAACTGAGACACTGCCACCTTTTGTCCCTTCTGCTCTCTGCAGCTTTAAACCAAATCTTTGTAAATAAAGTTTGCTGATTATTTTTCTTTTGAATTGTCAAAAATGTATTTCTAGCCTAGGTACTAGGTGCTAGGTACACAACTCTCTTAGTGAAATAATTAAACCTTCCTTTGTTCATCCACCTGTATAACTTATCCAACAACTCATCCCTGGCATCAGTGTCTATACATGGACACTGATTACAATGGCCACATTTAAAAGTCTTATGTGAATGGTTGTGTGATATCTTAATATTCGGTCTATTCCTGAATGTGAATGGGGGGTTGTGAAGCAAGAATTAAATTCATTACACACAAAAATCCTCCCTAGATGGAGTTAAGACAGAGCCAAACAAATAGATCAACTGTGTCTTGAGTTCTTGAATTTTGCCCTTACTTTGCCTGGACAATTCTTGACTAATCTTAACTTCCTAGATTCTATTACCTCCACTGAACCCTTAGCTATAAATCTGAATCATTCATGGTGCAAAGTGTTTGTGGGTGTGTTCACTAGGCACTGATGGTGCTTGAGTACAGTACCAGCATTGATTTATAAAGCCACAAGGAAATTACCACTTCTTAAAAAATGCTGATACTGCATTTGTGGTTAGTAATGTGGTTAGTAATGTTGCACAGTGAGTGATAGCAACTGTAATAAGCAGCTTGTTACAGTTAACAGGGATGTGTGAAAGAGTTTTTTTTTTTGGCACTTAGTCTCCAACTATCAGCTTTCTGTTGATCAGCATCAGTTTGGGGTAACAGTTCAGAGCACCATATGACCTGGCTGTGGTTATGGTTGAGTTAATGTTGCTATTCTTGTGTATCTGTTTAGCTACAGGATTAATTTTCTTTTTTTACTTGTGCAACCTGAGTTGATGCCTTGAAGTTCCAGGATGAACTGATTCTCCATGCTTCCTTGGGCCCCGATCCTTAAAACCCCTTCATTGCCTAACTGTACTTTCCAAACATCAAGAGCCGATGCCAGAATTTACAGCTGTTGTGCACTGGTCAGAGTTATATTTAAACATCTGCCTCAGACATACTAGATTGTGCTTCTTGCCTGTTGCCACCACAATTCCCAGTGACCTCCTTCCCATTGTCTATGTGATAGCTAATATGTAAACTACTGTGATTACACCACCACCTGTGTCTATTAGCCAGTGTAAGACTATGACCATCCACAACCATGACCGATACGGGTTTTGCTGCTTGACACTTGCAGTACACTGCCATGAACTGTAGCCATTTGGAAAGCCTCTTACACACTTGTGTGCACATTTCCAGTTCAGTTAAAGTAGGTTTACATTTCTACCATGTAAGGATGTCCTTCCCTTTATCATTGTTGCATATATAGAGAATTCTGTTACTTAATTTTCTTAAGATCTCCAAATAATTGGTCTCCTCCTCCATTCTATTTGACTGTCCTGTTTTTTGTCTTTCTCTGTTTTGATGTTTCATTGGAGGAGGGGAGATAGAGAGAAACAATCTCCCCACTGATAAATGTTATTTCACCTTAATACATATGTGTACTCCAGCTGGTTGGACGAGCATAACTAACTTTGATTAACTGATGGATAATGGTTAATTTTCCCCCACAACCTTTCCTACTACCCTGCAGTCTCCTTTTCAGTGTTCTCATCCTTACTCTACTATGAGTCTGTCTGTTACCACTTGCCTCAGAAGAACCCTTAGTTGTCCTATACACAGACATGTTGTTCCCACAGACACTGTATATAGCTTATCCTTTGGCTGAGTAACCGATATCTTCTGCCCTTTTCTTAGTGACTTCTGTTTCTCTTTTTCTGTTTGTCCTTTTTAATTATTTTCTTAAGGCTGTATGAATACTTCTCCTTCACCAAACACTCTACTAATGCTTCAGAATTAGGACTGTCATACTCTACAGACTTGCCTGCCTTTGATTGTGCCTCTGTTGTCCTATTCTGTGGGTCTATATTAGAGGAGCGAAAGTTCATCTTAGCAAACGCTCACATGAGCGAAAATCCAGGAACTTGAAACTGCAATTGTGGGGTGCTGTGCCCGTCCCCCGCTAAATATACATTCCAACTCCGAGATCGCACTATAGTGAGGAAAGGGCAAATACTGCCATCTTCACTGTACCGCGATTTCACAATTGTGGTTTTGAGTTCCTCAATTTTTGCCCATGTGAGCGTTCGCTAAGATGAACTTTCGTTCATCTAATATAGACCCTATTCTGTTATAACATTTTACTGGTGCCCATACCTGGGTCACTCACTATGACATGACTCTCTGTTCCCTGCTACCTCAACCATTTCCCCTTCTAATGCTCTTCCTGAATTTCTGACCACTGGATAGAAGAATGCTTCTAGTCAGGCCTGGCCTGTATCCTTGCACATCATTAGCATCTTGGTCTGCAGTTGTGCTTCTATATCCCTGCAAGATAATTGACATTACAAAAACATAGAGAATTTCTAATATAAATCCTAAATAGTGTAAGATTAACTGAGAAGGAAAATTATTAACAAAGATGACATCAAAACAAGCATCATACTGTCTGCTAATCTCCCACACCCATCTGATATACAACTGTTATTAATATTCCACTCATTAGTATGACAGTTCTTAATAAATATTCATTCTGCTTGATGCTAAAAGCTGACCCATTCACTGATGATCTTTCTGTCCTATGCAACTGCTAAGTGTCCACCAAATAAAGGTTCACAGCTTATAGCATGTGTATATTGTGTCTTCAGCTTTCACCAGGACAATATTATAACACCAGTTTTGCCTGCAGTTCTACACCAAGTCATGCAAGGCTAGACACATTCTGTACAACTCTGGAGCACAATTCCCATTCTGTTTAATAACAGCAACATGCTTGTCATCTTTCTTTTTGACTCTACAATGTTGTGATATTTTATTTGCTCCATACTCTTGAATGCATAAACTGTAACAACATTAAACCAAAGCTTTTAGTCAATTAAACAATCTGCATACTTAAGCTGAGATTGTCATGCTGAAAGCATGCTTTTCTTTTTTTACAATATTAGCATTCAATGTATTACTGTAACAATAAGGAATAGAATTAGAGCAAGGCAGAGTCCTGGGTTAAACTACGCTTCAGTGAATTTCTTTCAGATATATCATAGGGAATAGTAAATTGGATTAACTTATTTATTGAAGTCACAGTGATAGCTGCAATAAAGAATTTCAATTATAATTATCACTTCAGACAAACTCGAACTGTCACCTAGCTATGTAAACCTTTCGAGACCTTCAAACTCTTTGCCTAAAACTTTACATGGCTGTTTGAAAAACTGTATGCGCTTTGTTTGCTTACCACACACACACACACAACAGTACGTCCGCATTTGTCCTTAACTCAATATGTATAATATCATTGTTTTACACTTTTCTGCTGTTATACTTCTGTTGTGCTGCAATGGTATGGATAAGAAATGCAACTGTAACCCTGTGGTGTAAAAGGATGGGAACCCAACTGTAACCCTGTGGTGTAAAAGGATGGGAACCCAACTGTAACCCTGTAGTGTAAAAGGATGGGAACCCAACTGTAACCCTGTGGTGTAAAAGGATGGGAACCCAACTGTAACCCTGTGGTGTAAAAGTATGGGAGCCCAGCTGTAACCCTGTGGTGTAAAAGGATGGGAATCCATCTGTAACCCTGTGGTGTAAAACGATGGGAATCCATCTGTAACCCTGTGGTGTAAAACAATGGGAACCCATCTGTAACCCTGTGGTGTAAAAGGATGGGAATCCATCTGTAACCCTATGGTGTAAAAGGATGGGAATCCATCTGTAACCCTGTGGTGTAAAAGGATGCAAACTCAACTGTAACCCTGTGGTGTAAAAGGATGGGAACCCAACTGTAACCCTGTAGTGTAAAAGGATGGGAATCCATCTGTAACCCTGTGGTGTAAAAGGATGCAAACTCAACTGTAACCCTGTGGTGTAAATGGATGGGAGCCCAACTGTAACCCTGTGGTGTAAAAGGATGGAAACCCAACTGTAACCCTGTAGTGTAAAAGGATGAGAACCCAACTGTAACCCTGTGGTGTAAAAGCATGGGAACACAAATGACCAAGAGATCACTTAACATTGGGTGATGCAGTAGCTGGCTAGCAGTGAGAAAATATGAACGACCAAGGCTTGCCCATCCTGGGGGCATTGAATTGGTGAAGTCTCAGTACAGGAGCATCATCTGGGGAAAAGGTCCTGCACTCTGCCCCAGTAAATAAAGACTCGTAGATGGCATGCATGCTATCCTTGTCCAAGCTTGCATCCCTAAATATCTCAGAATATCCAAAGTTTAAATGGTACTGGATGGTTGATGGGAACACTGTTAGAAGCATAAGAAAAGGTCCTAAGCTACAACTGGATGTTAACCAGTCTCAGGAAATCCCTTCTACCTAATGACATAGTCTTGACACCAAAAGCCTGGAGGACCAAATGCACCAGTAAGGATATAGCTGTATGGTTCTGATAGGCAGGGACCAGAAAGTACAATAAAAGGAAGAAATGCAGTTGCTAACCACACTGTGTTCACTGATACAACTGTATATTGTCTGATAATCCTTACATTAGTCTGCAGTGGTCATGTACCTTTAAGTTATACTGTCACTTTCTCAGCAGATTCTTTTAGCCTGCTATTGTCCTAGAATCTTTTTCTATGTTTGTGGTTACCTTTTTAATCAACAATGCAAAGTAGTCTGATTCTAGGTCTGAAAACATATATTTACATAGGTACAGTAAAAGCTTCCTATACATGTAGCTCATTTATTTATTTTTTATTTAGTTATTGTTGTTTGTTAACCGGGTTGGTCCAACTGAGCCAATGGCCCATTTTCAGTGGAGACCCAAGAAGAAAAGCTTAAGTTATAATTACAGAGGTATAACAAAATTAAAGATTACAATGGCTATACTAACAAGAAGTTATACATCAATATTAAAGTCAGCAGTGTTATACAGTTGTATTCCAGTAGCAGTAAAGTAAGGTAATTCAAATGCAAAAAATATTAACAATGCAAAAAATATTTACAAGAAAAAAGTATAAGTGTACAAAAGATATAATTAGAAAAAGAAAAAAGTGTTGCTGATGGGAGTGAGAAAATGGAGTTAGGTAGCAAGTGGTTATTTGCAAATAGTAATACATATTATCTTGTAATTAGTCCCTTAAGGATTGATTCTAACACACTTTCCCATCATTTTATTAGGATCAATATTTGGAGAGAACATTATTTTATCCTGCTGATAATATAATGCAGCAAAACGGTAGAATAATACGTATAAGTACTTAATTTATCTGTGTGATTAAATGATGATCTAGAAATATGAGATGGTGTAAGCATTTGTATATCTGATAAATTAATAAATGATAGGTAACATCGTTTTACCTAAACCATATGTCATAAAAATGTGAAAAGAAGGTTTGAATGCTGTGCCGCATTATTTCTGCAGTATCACATAGATAAAAGTATTGTGAGACTGTTTTCTTAAAACTGAACCTAATCATGCCTCTCTCCTATTTTACTTGAAAATCTGCTGCGCTACCTTGCACTTGCTATATGTTGTTATTCTAAATAAAAAGTCAGTAACTTTAAGCCAAAGCTTTTGGAAAAATTAGCTTTTGAAGACTATCTATATATTTTGATTTTATATAAGCATATCTTCTTTATGCCAGCATCTTCCAGAAAATATGAAAATGACAAGCCAGATCTTAAATGTATCTTGCACCTTGACTACCATAGCATTGCTCATTTGCATATATAACTGAGAGAGAGAGAGAGAGCAAAAGTCAGCAGTATAAAACCAGTAGCATGCCCAACAAATCAAGCTATTTAGATATTTTGAATTTAGATTTTGATTAATTTTTCTGTTCATTTTAAAGGAATATCTCGTATATCATGTGGTGTAACACCTTTCACAAGTTGCTTTCAGAAAGATACAAATGGAATTTGACTGCAAATAAGGACAGCTAGAGGAAAATCAGTCAACACTAGGCAGAGGAAAATGATACTTCTGTCATATCTGTCTTAGTCATTTAAGTTGAATAACAGTTTCTTATACTGTCGAAAAATATTGCCTGCTTCGGGTATTTGTGAATGTCTGCAGTGTTTACTCACTTGTTCTGCCGGAGTGTTGAGATGGAAATCTATCATAGCATTTATTCTCTTCAAAAGTACTACATGAATTTGTCTGCAGTTGGGCATACCTCTGCCCAGATTAACTGTTATCCATGCCATAAAACACTTTAATTTTTTCAGAGTTACATTGTCAGTCATTTACTTTGGCACATATGTTTCCTTGTTCACAGTTTTAATTTTGACTAGACATCCTTATATTAACTGCAGCTATTACAATGGTCTGTAAATTCCATTGCCAAGAAAGTAAAAAACAGATTAATAAAATGGTTGTAGTCGTGTCTATTTGCAAGCTGATAGTTAAGTTTACTTCACTAGATGTGCATAATGTAGGATTTCTGGAGAGACCTTATACATCATAATTACATGCCCTAACAAATACATACAGTATTTGATCATAACCCACATTTTCCTTACCACATTATCAATTTCATCAAATGGGCTTTACAGTCTGCCACAAAGAGGGGTAGGATTGGGTGTTAAGTCCCCAGAAACTTCTCTTGGGCCATAACTCTGCAAGATGACCATCTGGGACAGTTTCATATTATCTGCTGCTTACCTTTGGATGTATTTTCCAGTACCTGACTGTGATGCTCTGACTTCTAGTGACCTATAACACCAGAGAGAGTGAAAACCTGAAAATAAAACGGAGAGAAAACAGAAAATTCTTTCTTCATCCCTAATGTGATTCTCCTCTCGGTCAGTGGGTACCATCATTAATCACCTGTACTGATTCTGACTGGTTTCTGTTTCTCCATTTGCTTCTGCTTTTACAACAGGTTGGCTAGGGTAGGAAAATATGTCCATGAGTTCTTGTGGTGAGACTGACCATCACTGCATCTGGCCTTTTCACCACAACCAGATGGATCTCCACTCTCTGCCCTGATCCTCTTAACCTGTGCCAACCCCTACCTGACCCTTGACTTTTTATTTATTTTTATTTTACATTTGTTTACTGGGAAAGTCCGACTGGACACAGGTCCATTTTCAGCAGAGGCCCGGGGAGAAAAGCTCCAAACATTAATACAGTTAAAGGAGATAAAACAGTCTCATGTAAGGAAACATAGTACAATATGTGTTAAAAATACATTAACAATACATTACAGTTGAGCAGAGGTAGGCCTAGGGAGAAAAGCTCCCAACACTACTACAGTTTCAAGGAGACAGAAATAGTACCTAAGAAGAAAACAGAGCCATACATGTTACGAAAATATTTGAGTATAGATAGCAGAGATTAACAATGACAACATTTCTGGTAGTAAGATAATACCCATGTAAATATTTTTACAAGTGGGACTTGGGGAGCAGCCTTAGTGGTGTGGCCTAGCCTGGGGAGTAACATGAGCAATGCCAGTTATTAAAGTAGTGGGTTTTGAGAAGTTTTTTAAATTGTGAAGTAGAGGTGGTGGGAGTTAAATGGCTTGGAAGAGAATTCCAGGTTCTGGCAATGGAGCATGCAAAGAGAGATTTACCAGCATCATGTTTATGTTTAATGACATGTATGTGGTTCTGAGAACTAGATCGTAAGGTTCTAGTGGTGGTGTGGGGGTGAATTAGATTCTGAAGTGCAGGGGCTTTGTTGGGAAAGTAGTAGAGCTTGTGAGCTATTGAGAGTTGGTTAAGTAGGAGCAGTTGGGGTAACTCAAGCCAGTTAAGTTGCTTGAGGGCTAGACAGTGATGGGATCTATGAGAAGCATCGGTAGCAAACTTGGCAATCTTGTTGTAGCAGGATTCCATTTTGTTTAGTTCAGTGTGGCGAAGGTTAGTTAAGATAGGGGAGGCATAAAGGAGACTGGATAAGAGGTGAGTCCTTGCTAAGGTAGCTTTGGTAGGTTTAGTGATGAACTGTCTGTTCCTGTATAGGAGACCGAGCTTTTTGTTAACTTTCTTAATTGTTTGGGCTATGTGTATGTCAAATTTTCGATTATCAATTTCAATGCCTAATAGTTTTGTGTGTGTTGTTGGGGTGATTTGTATGTTATCTTTAGATGTAATGGTAAAATCATTATTTAGTGGAGGAGATCTACCAGGGCTAAAGAGAATGGGTTTGATTTTTTTGGGATTGAGAATAAGTTTTATGTTACTGAACCATGCTTCTGCTAAGGAAATGTTTTTCTGGGTGATGATTTTTAGCTCATGTAGGGTGAGAGAGGCACATATAATAGTGGTATCATCTGCATATTGCACTACTGAGGCAGAGAGTGAGGATGAAACTATCTGGTTAGTAAACAATGAGAATATCAAAGGTCCTAGTATGGACCCTTGTGGGACATCTATGCCTACAGGTAGTAGGGGGGGACAGTTGCTCTTGCCAAAGAACAGCCTGCTGACAATTTGATAAGTAGTTATTGAACCAGGATATGGTGGAGGAGTTTATGTTAAGGGAAGATGGAGCTTCTAGAAGCATAGTGTGGTTCACCATATCAAAGGCTTTTGATGAGTCTAAAAATATTGAGGATACAAATAGTCCATTATTTTATGGTGGTTGACAGTATTGGTAAAGGAGAGTAGTGCTGTAGTGGTGCTATTGGAGGGTCAGAAGCCATGTTGGGATGTGGATAGCAGGTGATTCTTAAGGAGGTACTGCATTAATTTGGAATGAACTACTCTCTCTAATATTTTTGATAGAGGTGATAGGATTGCAATAGGGCAGTAGTTGGTAAGCTCAATGGACTTATCCCCTTTGTGTAGTGGTATAATATGTGATATTTTCCAGGTGTGAGGTACTGTACATTCTGATATTGACCTATTTATAAGACTGGACACTGGATAGGCTATAGCTTCAGCTGTTATTTGAAGGAGGTCTGCAGGTAGATTGTCAGCTGCTAGAGTGGTTGGTTTTAGTTTTTTTGAGGAGTTTCACAATTGTATTATTGGGGACTGGGTACAGAGAAAAACTGGAGGAGTTGTTTGTTGTGCTGAAGTGGGGAGGGGTCTCTGTAGGTAAGGGGCTACCAGCAGTATTTTGAGTGTTGTCTAGGGCTTGGACTGTTTCAGTAAATTTGTTGAACTGGGTGGGGATATTGTCATGGTTGTTTGGTAATACTGGGGTAGGAGTGGTTGATTTACCTGGGTGCAGTAAAGTATTTATATTGGCCCAGAATTTTTGAGGGTTGTGAGCATATTTTTCCTGTATGGTTATATGGTAATTAGTTTGACTTGTCCATTACTGCTCCACCTTCCCAGCATCTCAGCTCCTTTTGAGCTACCTCTTCTCAGATGAATTAAGGTTGAGTGCAATGTGCTCACCAGCCCAAGCTCTGCCCTGTCTATTAATACCAATCATTCAATTTGGTAGCTTTGTACCTTTGCTCACATTCTTTATTTTTGTGTTGCAGGTATGACTATGCACACTGACCTTTACCACCTTTTTCCCTAAATTCCATCACCCAAAAAAGACAGATGCAGCAGATGGATTAAACTAGCTGGAGCAAATTTACTTCAGGGGTTGTGCTCAAGACAGAACTTCCAAAGTGACATTATTTGATATGGTTACATAAACTAACAAATGCAGAGTTAACAGCACTATTAGAATCCTATCCTTAATCATAAACCAAATTTCCTAGACCATATTTTCAGCATCATTCACTTCTCAACTGGGACCAACATGCAGCTTTCCAGAAGGGGTAAGAAGGCAGGCTGGTAAGTCACAGACCACTCCTGAGGCCTACACACTATGGGAGGATCAACAAGACAGTCCCATATCCCTCCCTCCATTTACCTTTGGTTTCTCTTATCAACCAAGGCTGCCACCATAGAAGAAGGGAATATCTTGATTTCCCACCATCTGCTAAGAACATCTCCTTGCTGGTTATTAGGGCCCTAGCTTAAACAACCAGATCTACAGAAAATGCTCACATCCATTTTACTGACAAGTGTACTTTGTCCTCTGAGCATGTTTGTGACCACTTGACCATGATTTCCTAGGGGAGCTATGTAAATGGCCCACATTTCTGTTACTGAAATAGCCATCAGATTGTTGATCATATTTTACATTTTCTTCCACTTGGTTGAATGGACTTTGCCCCACCCATCTAAATCTTTGCAGTAATTCTGACCATATCAGTTATGCTTGAGGCCACCACTGGCTCCTATCACCTTATCTTTTCTTGATTAGTTCTAATAGGTCCCTTAGTGTCATGTGATCTATATCATTTCCTCTAAGTAAAAACAGCCTTAGAGTGCATAAAAATTTTAGTTTTTTCCAGGTTCAACTGTGATCCCACTCCCACCTCAGATCTTGTACATGGTTTGTTAACCTTTGCAAGACTTCAGAGTGTCACCTATTACTGCTACTACTTGTGGTAAAACTCCTAAGCAGTCTCATAAGGCTTTCCATTCTTTTACAAAAATTAGCTTTAATCTACACACTAAAATAGCATTCACTTGAAGACTAAATTGGATTTATGCATGATAAATAAATTCTTTAATTTGTATCTTTTTACAGCAGCTTGGGGACTGGAGGGGCTTTACTGCCTAACTGGGGAAAATAGGAGCATCTAGTTTGGCCAGAATTAGCATAGTTAGTAGCCAAGCCAGAGTTTGAATGGGGGTGGGGAAACAGAACATCCTTATTTGAATGCTGAGTGATAATCGGCTAAGAATGTCTAGAGTATAGTAAACTTGGAGGCTACTGCAAAACCTCCGGCTACAGCTTTTCACATATTTTGTTTTAAATAATAAATCAATTTAAACTCAACATGAACATTAAATCAGATTCTAAACTCAAAAGTAAACATTAAATCAAGCAAGATCCCTTTATTTAAAATTCTAGGCACTATGATCACGCAGTAAGTTACAAAATTTGACATTCTATTTACCTGCCATGGTTAAGGGATTCTGGTCCACTTTTTCAGGGCTCATAAATCTGCTCTTTCCAAATGTTTTGGACAACTAAAATTAATAAGTTTAGATGGCATAAGAATCAAATCATTAAAAAAAAAAAAAAAAGTGTTCAGCCACTATACAAACCATGCCCCTCCACCTGTAGAGGTTAATGTAAGATGTGTTATAACATTTAAGAAAAACAAAAAAATCATGGAATCTTAGTGGAAACCAGGTCTGTTTTAAGAGTCCCAAAATGAAAAATGATCATCAGGGAATTGGCTGAGCTTCCCCGTTTGACGTGCGAGTCAGTGATGTCAGTGATGCTGGCTCTGTGTGTTACCTGTGTGTGCTTACAGTGTCCTTCAAGGTATAACATATTTATTTATTTATTTTATTTTATTTTATTTTACAGTTTGTTTACCAGGATAATCCATTGGGCCGAGAAGAGCCTGTTTTCAATGGGGAGAAAAGCTCCTTGCGAACATTATACAATTTAGACAAATCATTAAAGATGAATAATAAAGTATATAATTAAAAAGAAAAGGTAAAAAACAACAGCAGTAAGTATTTACAAAATATCATAGTCCATACAGTGGTACATCTAAAGCAGAGGTGAAGGAGCTTTGCATAGGTATTGTTATATGAGTTATAGCAGAGTATACAGGGGATTGGAAGAGATTAGTTATCAAGTAAGAAAAGAGAGAATAGTAAGAAGAAGAAGTGGTCTGTGAGGAGTGAAGGGGTGGGAAGAAAGGGGGTGAGGGTAATGGTAACTTAAGAGGAAGTTATGTAGGGTGAAAGCATCAGCATTCCCAGAGGGATATGAGATGGGAATGAAGCAAGGTTTTAAAGGTAGAGTGATTAGGGGTGGTGCAGAAGAGAGGTGGCAAGGAGTTCCAAAGCTGTGCTAGAAAAAGGATAGTAGTTGTTTGCCTGTTGAAAATAGTAAGAAGAAGTGGTGTATGAGGAGTGAAGGGGGGGTGGAAAGAAAGGGGGGTGAGGGTAATGGTAGCTTAGAAGGTAGTTATGTAGGGTGATTGTTAATGGTATCTTAGAAGTGAAGGTAGTTATGTAGGGTGAGAGCAGGAGCATTCCCAGAGGGATATGAGATGGGAATGAAGCAAGGTTTTAAAGGTAGAGTGGTTAGGGGTGGTGTGGCTGAGAGGTGGCAAGGAGTTCCAAAGCCGTGATATAGAAAAGGATAAAAATTGTTTGCCTGGTGGACAAACATGCTTGTGTAGTTCAATCAGATTTTGGTTATTGGATCTCAAAAGTCTGCCTGGTAGGTGCATTTTGAGTGAAGATGCAAGAGAGGAGCAAGAGAGATGAACGAAAGATAAGTTTGTGGCATGAGTGAGTTGGATGTAGGTAAGATAATTGAGGAGCTCTAGCCAAATTAGTTTGTGAAGGGCATTACAGTGGTGGGTGAGGGATTTATAACAGCGATGGCTCATGATATTGGACTGCAGGACTGCAACCCCCCAGATGTAAACCAAAATAAAAAAAAATCCCGGAACTCCACGCATGTGTGCTCAGAAACTTGAATCCAGACTGCTGTTTAACCAGTCCAAATTCAGAAAGAAGGCAGCACCCTACAGATACCCCAGAAGTCTATGCAGTTACAACTGCATAGACTGGAAGGGGATCGGACTGCAAAGTCTGCAGTCTGTGCATGTAGAGGTGGCAGCGCACACATGCATGGCATTCCGGCACCAAGAAACAGGAGCTGCTATTGCAATTTGAACTCAGAGCAGACTGGAGCTGCTGTGGAATGTAGGATATTCGGCCGAGAAACAGGAGCTGTGGTGTTTGTGTGTGCTGTTGAATGAAGGATATTCTGGCAAGAAACAGGAGCTGTGGTACTGTGTGTGTGTTTGTGTGTGTGTGTGTGTGTGTATGAGTGAAATGCCCCAGTTAACTATAACTGGTGTCTAGAGAGAGTAACTCAAACACAAACCCTCAACCTTGGGTGTAGATAGTGGCTAGAGGGAATAACTCAGGCTCAAACCCTTAACCTGGGCTGCAGGTAGCAAAAGCCTGAATTCCTTACCCACCACCACTTGTGAAAAGCATTCAGATTTTTGCCTCATATTTTTGTTCTGTTCTGTTTCTCATAAAATTTGTGGTTTTCTGGATTTTGAATTCACTAAATAATGACAAACATTTGAATTTTAGACTTCATATTCTTCAAAAAGTACATGACAACATGAAAAATTTTATTCTAGCAATTTTCTAAGTTTATAAGATCAATATTTGAAATGTGTCCCTATTTTTGGGGCTGTTTTCCCCCATTATTGGCTTTGTGCAGGTTTTTTTTGTGCTAAGAGGTTGAGAGCTATGGTGAGAACTGAATTCACTGAATATGGTTGGGTACTGTATTCCCCATTATTGGCTTTGTCCAGATGTTTTGTGCTAAGACATTGAGAGCTATGGTGAGAACTGAATTCACTAAATGATAGCCATTTAATTTCCGTCTTCCTGTCTTTCAAGAAACAGCTGATTTGGCATAGTGCTATGTTTCTCTGACTGTAATGCACAGGGTCCTGGGTTCAAGACTTGGCAGTAAAATGCATGGTGGTAGCACAACATTTTATTCTAGCAACTTTCCAAGGTGATACAAGCAATGTTTAAAATGTGTCCCTGGTTTTTGGGCTTTTGTCCCACCCAATAAATGTTGGCTTTTTCCAGATTACGTGTGCTCATGTGCTGCAAAGTTGAGAGATACAGTTGAGTATCATGGATTTTACAATGAGCTAAGAGCTTCATGGGAAGAGAAGTTTAATGCTGCTTATACTGAGTTTGCTTGCATTGTTAATAGCACACCAGGTAGTGTACTTGCTTTTGATGCAGAAGGCTGTGGGTTCTACTCACACAGTACGTAGATGCATTGCTGATACTGCACTGTGTTGTACTTTTAAATGGTGTGGATGCTGCAGTCCTGAGAATGTCCTCTTTGGCAGACATACCCAGCAACTATCAACCTGTTATCAGTTTGCCATCCATTCCCTATTGCAATATTACTAGCTTATCTTTTTTTTAATGTAACATGGGCAATTTATTCCTCAAGGGCAACAGGCACTTAATTTGTAGATGAAACAATGAAATATATAGTTGTTTGCTAGCAGCAAACTCTTCATTAGCTACAGATCTCTTTAGTGTGGAATTATTTAGATGACTTTTACTTCTGCAAAAATTGTGTATATTTGCTGATACTGGTGAATTGTAAATGTTTGAGTAGACATGTATGATGGGAATGTTCTGAATTGGGCAGTTTTGTCATTATTGGTGCATGCATTTTGTTTCATTGTCTACTGGAAAAATGTTCAAAACAATAAATTTAAAATGCCTTCTAACAACTGTACTGTATTATACAAGGAATATAATTTAATACAGTCAGGAAGGTGCATCAAAGAACACATGTATGTTTTGTGTGCAAGGGGCCTATGATTTGAAAACACCCCAAAGTTAATCTTTATCTGCCACTGGCCAGATGTATTTTCTTTGAATGTGGGTTTCAATGGTGTTTCAATCAATGTGAGTTTCAAGGGCAAAGAAATTTTAATGCTAAGCCTATTTTCATTGTGAGGCTGCATTAATTTGTTTAGCAGATGTCTATTAGTGTCTGTGCTGTAAAATGTAAAATAAAACTTTTGAATGAAATCCAATCATCGTAGAAATAAACCAGTATGCACATTACAATGTTTATGGTAAATGGGGTGAAATAGCCAAGTAATGGGACATTGGAATGGCTTCAGGGGGAGGCTCCATTTGACCATAATTTTGTGAGGGGGGAAGAGCGGAAAACACAAAGACAGCCCCAGCTGAACTATACCTCTCCACTGTGCAGAGTTTTGCAGAGTTAATAGATTTTGCTTCTTATTTTTGGTTTGTTCCTCATAAAATTTGTGGTTATCTGGCAAATCATTTAGGAATGAAGTCACTAAATAATGACAGACATTGAGTGTCAGACTTCATACCCTCCAGAAAAATGCATGATAAAGCAAGACCTGTTATTCTGTCAACTGTCTAAGTTTATACAAGAGCAATTTTTAGTAGTGTCTGTATGTTCCCCCAATATATCTGGCCTTGTCCAGATTTCCTGCATTAAGAGGTTGAGAGATACACATAGATAAATTGCTTTATAGAATCAGGTATAGCCAAACCTTTCAACAGTCCCCGACTTTGGCTCAAAATGTTACTCTCCCCATAATAATCCTCCGCAAAATGACAATTTTGGAAGAAAATGTGTTGGGTTTACAGTTAATAAATAATTGTAATGATCAGAATTGTGGATTACTTTTATTTCAGAAATGCATGTAGATTCTCTTATTTTGTCAGCTGCTCAATTTAACAGTACTAATATTAAAAAAATGTCCCTTCTTTGACTGGTCCCCATCTGCATTTTTGGTCCATTTTTTATACAATTGTGGTTTACTGGCAAATCATTAAAGACTGAAATTAGAAAATAATGACAGACATTTAAGTTTTAGATTTCATACCTTCAGAAAATTCATACTAATGCAAGACCTACTATTATATTATCTTTCTAAGTTTATAAGAGCAATATTTAAAAATTATCCTTATTTTTAGGCCTTTGTCCCACTTCTATTTATGGCTTTTTCCAGATTTCTTGCTCTAAGGTTGAGAGGTATGAGAAATGTGTCAGGGCCATCACCGTCAGCCAGAGGCATTTCAAATTGTGACATTCTTGTTGCACCCAACTCCCCTGTAGTGACACTGGATGTGTCCAAGCAAGGCAAGGAGCAGTTATGCAGTGTAAGTGTGCAGAGTATCCCCCCATCCAAGGTAGACACAAGTAATACAGTGGCTTTTCATCTATCTTTGATTTTGCATAATGTTCTGGTTTTCTGCCATATTTTTATACTGTTGATTTATGCTTCTTATTATTCAGAAAATGCATGTTGTTGCAGTGCCTGTTGCTCTGCGTTTAAGTATCAATGCTTTAATTGTCTAACATTGTAAGATGTAAATAAGCTTTAATAAGCATACTGTTAAAGAATTACCAACATTGAAAGCCTTTTTGTTGTTGCCATGCAAATAATATTTATATAACTAGATAACATATAAGCCTTAGGTATTGAAATGCATATGACAGCATTTGTAATAAAGACCAGGATTACAGTATTTATAGAAGCTCATTACATTTGTTGGAGACTTGCAGTTATCTTTGCAGGCTTTACTCGTAAACTAAACAGAATGCTTATCTATCATGTGTGGTCCATAACCTGTGCAGTAATCCTTTAAGCAATTTTTCTTGAGATTGTTTCTTGTTTGCTGTTCATTTTTTTACTTTGATCATGTTTTCTCAATGAAACAAGTAGATAGTTGCTGTCAGGCAGGAGGTCTTTTTTGGATAAGAAACATTTTTACAAGTGGGGGTATCACAGAGATTGCTACTTTCAGCATGTTACTTGGTACTTTTCTAAAGCTGAATATAAACTATAATTAGAACTGCAGTGCAAGGAGAAGTGGTTTGAGTTGAGTGCTGCTTGTTTTTTTATACTTGATTTTGACTGGCATTACAGTAATTAATTTTTTCATGCCTCACAACTTTTTTGTTTCTATCTAGATATTAAGTAAGCTATCATGTAGCCAATGCATTGAAATATTTTTTTCTTTTACACTTCATTTTGTCTTGATTGGACTCTCATAATGACAGTTTGGCACCCAGGGCAGCTTATTTAATTAAAGGCCCAGTTTTTTGGTTTTGAGCATAGCTCTGACCCTTTCTAGCTGGCCACACCCCTTCCTGTTGGTCCCACCCACTCATCTGTCTCCTGTACCGCCCTTTGATTTGAAGCCACCAGCCACCACTGATTTGTAACCAGTGGTAAACTTTGAGATTTTATTGCAACAGGAAGAGAGTTTAGTCTTTAGTGAAGCTTGTAGGTTGGTGAGAAGAGTGGCACCATATAGGAGGGAAGGAATGAGGTATGTAGTGGAGAGAACAAACCTATTGGAGGGAGTGAGGTAGCGAAATTGGCGGTAAAGCATACTAAGTTTCTGGTGAGTTTTTTTGATATTCATTTGTAGGTGGATATCAAATTAAAGTGCTCATCAATGAGGACACCTAAGAGTTTGGTATGGGATACTATCTCGAGAGAGGTATTGTTTTGGCTAGTAATAATAAGAGAGATCTTGTCGATAATGGTATTTTTAGAGAGAGTGAATATCATAAGTTTAGTTTTTGATGCATTGAGTGCTAAGTGGTTATCTAACATCCAGTGCTCAGTGGAAGAGATGGCTTCTTGGGTTAGTTTTAAGAGAGAGGAAATGGAGGTGGCAGAACAGATGATAGTAGAGTTATCTGCTTATTGGATGAGATTAGCCTTGGGGATAGACAGATGGAAGTTATTTATAAAGATGTTGAACAGTAAGGCTGAAAATGTGGAACCCTGGGGTACACCTGTAGGGGTGGTAAGAAAGGAGGAAGTAGATCTCTTCTATTTGACAGCCTGTTGTCTATTGGAGAGGTACCTAGAGAACCAGTTGTTAGAAGAGATGTATAGATTAAGGCTGGAGAGTTTGGATAGAAGAAGGTTATGAAAGATAGTGCCAAAGGCCTTGGATAAGTCTAGAAGGAAGGTAGATACTAGATAGCCAGAATCACAAGCTTTATTGACTGTTTTGAGGAAGGAGAGGACAACAGTGGTAGTACTGTGGCCAGGTCTGAACTCATGTTGTGTGGAGGTAAGCAGGTGATTATCTATGAGGTAGGGTAAAAGCTGTAGATAGATGCATTTTTCTAGTATTTTTGAAATGGGGGATAAGATGGCAATAGGATGAAAACTGGGAATATTGTTATTGTTGCCCCCTTTATGAAGTGGTATGATAAAGGCCTTTTTCCAGAGTTGGGGAACATAGCTTTCTTGGAATGACTGGTTTACTAGAATTGAGATAGGGAAAGCAATGGCTTCAGCAGCTGTTTTTAGACAGTAGGAAGGAAGGTCATCAGGAGCATTAGAGCAAAGTTTCAAGTTCATAAGGAGTTTTTTTATGGTAGATGTAGAGATGGGTTTGATAGAGAAGGGAGGGGAAGAGAGCTGGTTGTGTTGGAAGAGGAAGGTATAGGAGAGGGTGGAGATGGAGCATTGTTAGTGAAGGATGCCATTAGTCTGGCTATAGTCCCGATGAAGAAGGAATTAAATTTGGTGCCTAAGGCCAAGTCAGAGGCATTTGGATCAGGGCAGGGATTGTCTTTTTTGCCAGGGTTGAGGAGGGTGGTGATACTATTCCAGAATTTTTGGGGGTTTGTCTTGTTTTGGAGTATAGAGAAATAGGATTTGCAGTTGGATATGATAAGTTTTTTGACTTTGTTGCAAAGTATTTGAAAGTCATTTAGGGAGGAGCGGGTTTTATGCTTCTGGTAGTGCTTCCAGGGTTTGTCTTGTAGATACATCAATGTTGTGGTATCTTAGGTTAACCATGGTGCAGAGTTACTTTTTATTCTTTTGGTTTTGGAGGGGGAAAAAGTATTTAATAGGTTTAAGAATGTTGAACTGAAGTGGGTGACAGCATTGTCTAATGGGAGGATTTTGAGTGGATTCCATTTTATGCATTTTAGAGAGTTAGAGAATATTTCAGGGCTGAAGTTCTTTAGGGGGTGTGTGGATATGTAAGGGATAGTTGTAAGGAGGAAGGGAGGCAATGATCAAAGGAGGGAAAGTGGTCACTAAGAGAGTCAGATAGGGTACCACTATCAGTGATATATTGAGGGTGAGAGAATAGAATCCAGTCAAGGGTGCTACTGGTGGAGTAGTCCTTGAAGGGTCTTGTAATACAGTTGATTAGCTGTGAGAAGTTATAGAGGTTGAGGTTTAGGGAGCTTGTGGGAGATTGGATGGAGGTCCAGTTAATATTAAAGTCACCAACGATTATGATTTCATTGCTAATGTTAGAGGAGAACCAGGGGAGGATATCCTCGAGAGTAGGGATGTTGTCTCCAGGAGGTATGTAGAGAACAGCTATGCATATGTATTTGCTCACCTGAAGTAAGGATAAGGTTAGTTCAGCATTGACAGATTTGGGGAATGGGTTCAGCGTAGGGGTAACTGAAAGGGAGGAAGAGTAGAGGAGTGTAACACCACCACCTTTCTTATGGAATCTCTCTCTTCTAATTATGTGAACAACAAATGAGAGGCTCCCAGTACACTCCTACACTTTGCAATTTATTGTAGTTAGCGCTTTCACTGGGGTTAATACTCCAGCTTCTTCAGACTAAAAAAATTACATAAACTTTCCACAAACTTAAAAACTCCACTTAAAAATCATCCATCATGCCTCTCGTTTGTTGTTTACTTTGGTTTTGCCATCAGTTGCTGTTTTTGTCTTCTAATGATCTGGTAGTTGGGAGGGGTAATTTCAGAGTCTTTGATATGGGGTCTTAGCCGGGTTTCTGAGATAGACAGGATGTCTGGTTGATTATGGAAAAGCCAGGCATGGAAGTTAGGGATTTTGTTAAATAAACTCTGAGCTTTATTGTAGTTAAAAGAATGGGTTTTCTGGTTGAGGGGGTGTTGAGTAGAGGTATCTCTGAGTTATGTGGTGAAGTGGGGCTGGGGTTAGGGTGGATATCCCCAGAGAGAAGGATGGTGATGAGGTGACCGATGTGGGAGAAGAGGTATTTGGAGTGCTTTGTATCTGGTTTGAGAGTCAGGTAGTAGGAAAGAGTAGGCTTGCTTGAGATTGGAGAGGAGTAGTCATGGACGGAGACAGGTTTGTAAGGAAAAAGAAGGAAGTTGTTGAAGTAGAGGTAGGGGGATATGATGATTAAGGAGTGCTTGTCATTTATGGGGAATGGGTAGGTTGTATGAAAAGGAGGAGAGTGATTAGCATTTTTAGGACTTGTGAGAAGGGTAAGGCAGGATAGGGAGAAGAAGAGAAATATTAGGCTTATGGAGTGTAGATGTTTTATAGGCATAATTGTTTTAGAACTTTACAAACATCGATGAATATAAAGCAGGGTGGAATGTGGAATGGGGTGCCTCTATTGTAGTTGATACTTGAGTGGAGGTGGGGATGCTGGGAATGGAAAGAAGGGGAGGGGTAGAATTGTATGATGTAAATGAGGCTGGAGGGATATGATTGGCTTGTATGGATAAGGGACTTTAGTGTCTATAAATGTAGAGGTGGTGGGGTGGGTGGGATATAAGACAAGGTAGGTGAGCAATGTGAGCCTGGAGGGTAAACAGAGTGGCTAGAGCTGAGAGGCAAGAGTGCCGAGAACCAAACAGTCAGATCCAGTGCTGGGATGCAACTTAGCAGGTAATTTAGACTGTGTGTCAACTACTTTTATTTCTCCCCTTTAGCATGGCTTTTCTGCCACAAAGGAAAACTATGTTCCCATGATGTTAAGGGAGTTTGTACTTGAAATGCATGGAAGGGGGATGGATTATTTCTGGCCCATATATATTTTGTCTTTAGAGCTGAACTTGTGATTCAGCTATGCATGAGCTATGCCTTGTATTCTACTACCAGCTAGTGGCTTATGTAGGGAACACCAATTGAAGAAATCAAAAAAATAATAGTATGGAAGGGAGCCAAAGTGGGGGATAGAGACGGCCTCGGGCTAGGTCCGCTGGTGTGCTATCCACTACTAAAAAACAAAAACCACACAAAATAACAGCTAAAGCTGTAGGCTGACACCTACATTGTGTAACTATTGGGTGGCGTGACTTTGTCCAGTAGAAGGATTCCAGGTAGCAATCGCAGACAGGGTACTCCAATTTGGGATGTGATTCAGATAGGAAGGGCAGGCTGAGTATCAGTGCTGTACATTTAGGCTGAAAAAACAGAAAGAAGAGAACCAATTTTGATAAGGTAGCTAGGGTAATAGGAAGAGGGCGAGGTAAAACCTGAAGGGCAGAGGAGGGCCAGAAGAGCTGGGTATGGGTAAGAACTGGGGGGGTGATTTCACAAAAGTGTGGGTGAAAAGGGTAGTTCAGAGAGAAGATTTAAGAGAGCTGGAAATGGACAGGAGAGCCAGATGGAATAGGTAGTAAATGAGAGCAGACTCTATTCATTAACACAACCGGAGTATAGCAAATAAGAAAACTACATTAGGCTGAAAACATCCACATAACACAATGTTTGTCATATGCATTTGCCCATGTTAACAGGTGGATAAAGGAGAGAACAAGGAAAAACAAGCAATTAGCTACAGTAGTCTACATTTGTGTTTGGCCCAACCAGTATTACAGGACCACAGAGGAATGCCAGGGTTGCTGGGTCTCAATACTTTTGGTGCTGAAACATAGGTATATGGCTGATGGGTGGTATAGTTAAACAAAGCATTGAACTGCCCCTACAGTGGGTCTTCCTGTAGAAGTTAATTGTGTGTGATGTGACATGGGTATTCTCAAGATGCATTGTCTCCACTTTTACTACCAGTAGAATTTAATCTGATCTGACATGTAGTCCTCACTACTAGTTATCAAGTCCATAACAGACAATTTAAAGTGACTTAAAACAAAGGTATTACTCTGAAACTTACTAAACACAAATAAACTAGGGATGGTGCAGGAAGATACAGATAAACTCTGGGATTCAGCAAGCTCTGCATGGTGTGCAGGAATAGTTCAAGAGCTGCTGGAGTCAATATGGCTGCGAAGAGATCCTGGAACAAGCTCCCGGGGCATGCATGAGCACTCCTGCACTATTCCTGCACAGACACTGCTCCTGTATGCTAATTACCCCATTTGCAGGTAAAACCCATGCAAATGAGGTGAATTATCGATCCAGGAAGCTGGCAGCCATCCGTGCAGGAGTAGTGTAACCTGCAGAAATGTAATCGGCTAGTAACTGAGTCCATTTCTGCAAACTACAAATCCCTGAGCCATGACAGCTCCAAATAAAGGGTGTATATAATGTGGAAGGCATGCCAATGGCAAAATATATTGCCATTGCCATGGAAAATAGGCTCAAAATAACAAAACATAACTTTTTTTTTGGTGGATTTCAGCTGTTTAAGAGTAGGGCAGCAGCGTGCAAATGGGATCGGCCCAAAAATAAAAATAAAGCCTTTTTACGAAAAATCACAATTTTGCCATTATAGTCAATGTCAGGCAGAAGACAACAAGGCCTCTGAATAGTGATTGCTAAGGGGGAAGGCTCAGTGTCAGACTTGTAACCGAGGCATTAACAGTCAATTCTATGCAAATGAGAGGAATGATACTGAATCACAGATTTCCCCTCATTGCTAGCCAGCACCCAACCATGTAGGTGCAGGAAAACCATGGTGCAAGCCAAAGAGTTAGCTGACATCATAGAGGGGTGTGTCAGTTATACTATAAGCTTATTGGAGCTCTGTGGCTCGGGTTTGGCATTAGCTTAGCAGAGCTAAGGAAGGGGGTGTGTCTGAAGTTGCCTAGCAGTCTTTACATTGCCTAAATGGGTGTGCACACCGTGTACCAGGTTTTAAACAAAAAAAAAATTAAACCAGGAAAAAACAGCTCCATTCACATCTGAGCACTGGTTTGCGCGGCACACCTCTGGGCTTAAACAGGAAAGCAACGGGAAGGGAAAACAGCAGTAGGAAGTTAATCAAGGAGAAGTAGCATAGCTGGCAGGTGAAATGTATCAGAATCAGCCAATTACACAGGCAGCAGCCCAGCACACTACTACAAACTATGGAAACACCTTTCCCTCTGGTTTTTATCACAAACTCTATACCACCGGTGTACACAAATGGGGAAATTTTACCTAACAAAAGCAGCAAAATTATAGGGGCTGCTTTTGTTCTTATAAATCAACATGTGGAAGAGGCTGAGGATGGTGAGGATGAGAATGCTGATGACCAACCCACAGTGAAGAGAAGGAGAAGAGTGTACAGACCCAGGGTAACCTACCAGGGGCTACATGAGCTGGGATAGTGGAGCACTATAGGGTGGACAGGCACCTCCTACAGCAAATTGTTGAGCTGTGCCGGCCATGCCTCACACACAGAACCAACAGAGGGGAAACCATCCCAGTGGATACCAAGGTATGTGTAGGCTTAAAAATACTAGCCACAGGTACCTTCTGAAGGCCAACTGGGGATATCATGGGGATCTCACAGGCATCAGCATCCAGGATACCCCACCAGTTCCTGGATGCCATGTCAGCACATGCCGGTGAGCACATATATTTCCTCAAAATCCATGAGGTGTTCACCTGCAATATGCGTCTCTCCACCAAATAGCAGAATACCATGAGGTAGTGGGTGCTATAGACTGCATGCACATACACATCAAAACACCACCCAGTGAGTGGGGTAGAGTCTACATAAACCACAAGGGCTTCCCATTGATCAACTGCCAGGTCATGTGCAATGCCCAGGGCATTATAATGAATGTGTGTGCTGGCAGCTCTGGTAGTTATCATGACTCTCACATCTGGCATATGATGCAGCTGTACCAGAGATTTGCCAATGGGGACATCCCATATGGCCACCTAGTGGGGGATGCTGGTTACGCAGTGGAGCCATGGCTGATGACACCAATCAGAAATGCACACACACCCAAAAAATAAATCCATAATCAGGCACACGCATAGACCAGAATCATAGTAGAGCATGTGTTTGGGATGCTCAAGTCACGGTTTTGGTGCCTGGACATATCTGATGGAGCCTTGCAGTACTCACCAGCTGCATGTACCCAAATTGTCATTGCATGTGCCATGCTACACAATATGATCCTGCGGAAACAGCTGCAGCAAGAACAGCATGGGGCAGGGCCACACAGTCCCACCATTGCCAAGGCCAGCACAGGCACAGAGTGACTCAGAGGAGGAACAACCTGAGCCTGCCCCAGTAGGCAGGAGGAGGCATGCCCAGGCCTTGGCAAAGAGGCAATGCATAACACATACACTGACATGGTAGGAACCAAGGGAATGACACCTCATTCCGACTCACACATACAGTAAAAGGGATGCCAAACATGACACTACCTATGCTTAACCATGTATAGGGAGTGAACAAGCCAGCAGACGATAACCAAAAACACAATACCACACGAATCTGCTAGAAGGGGTGTCTGGATCCAAAAATCTGCCACAAGACGTAAAGTTTCAAGACTTTATTGGCAAATAAATATATAAAAATACTGTAGTAGTTAAGCGCTTTCATCTACTCAATAGACTTCATCAGAACACTAACTTGAAGTTCACTATTCCTTAAATACTATAATAAGCTGATGAAACACCTGCTCCTAATCAAGTAATTAACTCTGGTCCATATCACTTTTTAAAGTGCTCAGTGCTAAATTAATAAATATGTAGATCATATTGAAAATATGTATACAGTGGAATAAAAGAAAATACAATAACTTGATCAATAATGCTAAAACCTACGTAATAATTAAAATTTCTATAACAATAAAAACAGTCTGCTTCACATTTTAGATTCCAGTATGGCTCTGATAGATATGGCATCATTTATTCCTGGATGCACTGTGGCATTTAGTAATATTTGCCATTTTGTTTCCCTCTCATTAAGTTTCTTGGTGATACACCCCCCCCTAGGGTTTACCCTCACCTGTTCTAGTATGGCAAATTTAAATTTGACACATCCAGGACTTATACTTAGATGTCTATATAAAGCATTAGTTTCATCTTTTTTTTTTTTATACAATAACCATGATCATAGATCCTGTTCCTTAAACATCTATCTGTTTTTCCCACATAAAAACTGGGACATTTTGTGCATTTTGCCAGGTATACCACATGCTGGGTTCTGCAGTTACCATACTGAAATTTTAACAATGTTTGACTGATGTTCTCCAATTTAAGTGTAGCCTCTTCCATAATGGCATGACACTGATTGCATTTTCCATATTTTCGAGTACCGCCCTTCCTGTTTCCATTTACAATATTATTCTTCATCTCAAATTGATTTTTAAGATTGAAGCCTGTCTTATAGACAAATGTGGGACATTCCCCTAATATTTTATTTATATTTTCCTCAGATTTTAAAATATTCCAATTATTAATTATTACATCCTTAGTACTCTTTACAGAATTTCCAAACTGTAAAATACATGCCCGCTGAAATTGATTCTGATTCAATGTGACTTGCTGTATATTCGCCTCACCCCTGCCCAAAAGGGGTTGATACATATTACCCCATTCCTTCTTAACGTATTTTATAGTATTGTCAATAAGGGTACTGGGATATCCTCTTTTATAAAACATGTTACCTATGAAATCTAATTACTTGACCATTACATTATACTCAGAAGTCATCCTAGCTGCCCTGATACATTGACCTTTGATTATACTGGCTTTTTGTTTGTAAGGATGACAACTGGTGTATTCAAGGTAAGTGTTACTAAATATACTTTTCCTATGTATTTTAGAACAAAAATGATCATTCTCCACATAAATAAAAGTATCTAAGTAGGAAATGCCCTGGAAGTCACTTTTATAGGTGAATTTTAAATAGTCACTAGAATTGTTTAAATAATCAAAAAAAAACAGTTCTCGTTCTTGTAGGGAATCATTCCATAAAATAAATATATCATCCAGGAATAGGATGTAACACTTAATGGCCTTCATCCACTTATTTGGGAATACTACTACTTCTTCCCAATTTAACAACAACAGATGTGCAAAAATGGGCACACAAGCAACGCCCATCGCTACACCATTACTTTGTTTGTAATATTCACCTTCATAAAATATGAAATTATTTATTAATGCTAAATCCATAAATTCCAGTGTTAATAACACTTTATCCCATGGGAAATCAGCATATTTTTGAATAGTTTCCTTAAATTTTGTAAGGCCATCGTCCTCAGGAATACATGAAAATAAATCTATGACATCAATTGTAACAAATATAATCCCTTTGTTAAATTTTTCAGGAGTCAATCTCCCTAAAAAGTCTCATGAATCAATAATAATATGGGGTATTTTTTATATATGAATTTCAACCACTTGTCAATCACTTGTCTGAAGGGAAAGGCTTTGGATTTGTTGCCTGAAATGATGGGCCTAAAGGGTGGAGCCTTTAAATATTTGTGCATCTTCGGTACTCCTACAATAGTAGCAAGAACTGGATGTTTCACTTTCAAAAAATTGTATAATTCCAAGTCTATTCTATTATCCAACAAAAGATTTTCCAAAAACAAATCAATTTTATGATGTCTTATAGTGACTTCATTTAATGATGAAATTTCATAGTTTTCTGAACCTAACAGTATAGTGTGCATTTTGTTAATATAATCCTGTGTATTGTACAACACTATACCTCCCCCTTTATCGAGTTTCATAACCTGTATATGATGATCATTTTGTATTTGATGTAATAAATCATGTTCATTTTTAGTTAAATTATACCTAATTTTTTTGTTTTTTGAACTATTATATATTTCATACATTTAATCTATAACCACCTTCTTGTAAGTAGCTAAAGTGGAATTCATAGGTGGAATAAAAGTACTAGGTTTTTTGTACATACTATTAACTTTTGCCCTATTGCTATCATGAAAAAATACTGCTAAGTTAAGTTTCCGTACAAATTGCTTAAATTCTACAATGTAATCAATGATGTTACACCTGGACGAGGGTACATATTTCATACCCCTGGAGAACAATCTGAAATGTTCTTTTTCTAATTTAAAATCAGTGTAATTGAACACACTGAAATCTCCTAAACTAAAATGTATCTCATTGTGTTTCATTATAATTCCCTCATTCCTTAATTTTTCCATTGCCTTTGGGGTTTCGTTTCCCTCCAATTTCTGTGTTCTGTTCCTAGATATTCCTTTTGTAAATACTGGCCACCTTGCCTTGTCCCTAAAACGTCCATATTGTCATTAAAATAATTGACATGGTCCATTTTCTTATAAGCAGATCCTCTTGTAGGGTAGGTGTTTTTCTTCTTGTATATACCATCAGTACCTACTTTTACCTTATCCCATCTATACACTTGTTGCTTCTCATATTGGTCTAAGTCCCTCTTCATCTTTTTACATTTCCTATCAAATTGTTTTTTACAGCTACTGTCAGTCCATTCATACTGCTTAAAAAAGAAACTTTCCCATTCACTAAATAACAAGTCTTATGTAATAGTCTCATTTAACAACTCAGTTTCCTATATCAAAGCACAAATCTTCCTATCGTTACAATTAATAATAAAGTGAATAAAGGAAAAACCAAAACTGTAAAAAAGCTTATTACATTCTAAAATGTTATTTTCATCCAAGTCCACACCTATGGGCTGTTTAAAAAACCTGAGGCCCACTGGAACAATTTTTTAAATCAAGACACCGCTTTAAATAAACATTGTCTAGCTGTAAACTCTTCACAGTGCTCAATTTTTTACCAAATTCAAAAATAAGGTCTTTTAAAGTTCTATTGTCCTCTTTATTCTTGTTGGAATGAAAGTCAGCCTTATTTTTATAGTTGCTACTCTTGAAATCAAAGTTGCACTTGACAAACGATTCCAAATTGTAGCATCTAGAAAAGTTATTGCCTTCATTGCTATTATTGTAAATACGAGGGTGAACAGTACCTGTATCAGCAGCATTTCCCAACAGAGAATATGTTTTTTGGGAACAGTACGCTTCGGTTTGGTACCTGAAATGTTGTATTCGTCCTCCGATCCTTCTCCTTCTCTCCATCCCACCTGTTTGTTGCAACGAGGATGGGTAGCTCCAGTGGATCCATTAGAGGGTTTGAAACACTGAACATTAGCTTCTCGCTCTCCGCCCGTAGAGGTGTTCAATCCAATACTTCCGCTGTGTTTGCGCATTGACTTCATCTCCTTGGGACTTCCACCTCTCCTCTCCAGCTGACTGATGAGGTCTATCAGCCGTGTTAATTCACCCTTTATAATAGCCATCTCAGACTGCATTTTATGCATCTCATCCCTCCGAGCAGGTGTGAAAATGGATGGTAATGCATCCAAAGAATCCATGACCCCTGGCAACAACTAATAAAACTGAACAAGCCAGCAGATGATAACCAATAACACAATACCACATGAATCTGCTAGAAGGGGTGTCTGGATCCAAAAATCTGCCACAAGACGTAAAGTTTCAAGACTTTATTAACAAATAAATATATAAAAATACTGTAGTAGTTAAGCGCTTTCATCTACTCAATAGACTTCATCAGAACACTAACGTGAAGTTCACTATTCCTTAAATACTATAATAATCTGATGAAACACCTGCTCCTAATCAAGTAATTAACTCTGGACCACATCACTTTTTAAAGTGCTCAGTGCTAAATTAATAAATATGCATATCATATTGAAAATATGTATACAGTGGAATAAAAGAAAATACAATAACTTGATCAATAATGCTAAAACCTACATAATAATTAAAATTTCTATAACAATAAAAACAGTCTGCTTCACATTTTAGATTCCAGTATGGCTCTGCTAGATATGGCATTTTTTATTCCTGGATGCACTGTGGCATTTAGTAATATTTGCCATTTTGTTTCCCTCTCATTAAGTTTTTTGGTGATACCCCCCCCCCCCACCAGGGTTTACCCTCACCTGTTCTAGTATGGCAAATTTAAATTCGACACATCCAGGACTTATACTTAGATGTCTATATAAAGCATTAGTTTCATCTTTTTTTTTTATACAATAACCATGATCATAGATCCTGTTCCTTAAACATCTATCTGTTTTTCCCCACATAAAAACTGGGACATTTTGTGCATTTTGCCAGGTATACCACATGCTGGGTTCTACAGTTACCATACTGAAATTTTAACAATGTTTGACTGATGTTCTCCAATTTAAGTGTAGCCTCTTCCATAATGGCATGACACTGATTGCATTTTCCATATTTTTGAGTACCGCCCTTCCTGTTTCCATTTACAATATTATTCTTCATCTCAAATTGATTTTTATGATTGAAGCCTGTCTTATAGACAAATGTGGGACATTCCACTAATATTTTATTTATATTTTCCTCAGATTTTAAAATATTCAAATTATTAATTATTACATCCTTAATACTCTTTACAGAATTTCCAAACTGTAAAATACATGCACGCTGAAATTGATTCTGATTCAATGTGACTTGCTGTATCTTCGACATATCCGATGGAGCCTTGCAGTACTCACCAGCTGCATGTACCCAAATTGTCATTGCATGTGCCATGCTACACAATATGATCCTGTGGAAACAGCTGCAGCAGGAACAGCATGGGGCAGGGCCACACAGCCCCACCATTGCCAAGGCCAGCACAGGCACAGAGTGACTCAGAGGAGGAACAACCTGATCCTTCTCCAGTAGGCAGAAGGAGGCATGACCAGGCCTTGGCAAAGAGGCAACGCATAGCACATACACTGACATGGTAGGAACCAAGGGAATGGCACCTCATTCTGACTCGCACATACAGTAAAAGGGATGCCAAACATGACACTACCTTACTGCTTAACCATGTATAGGGAGTGCACTATGTGCATCCGACATAGTCAGCCCTCCAGCACCATCCTCAATACTGGCGCAGCCACAAGGTAAGTCACGCCCACTATCAATTGCTGATTGTAGTAGTATGTTCTGCTACCTGTATCTATGGTATGGATTTGAGCATGTTAGGGAATCAGGTGGTTGAATGGGATGGCAGCAGATAGTAGACACCTATATTGGCAGCATGAAATCCTTAACAAATACTGGTGTCAACATAATAGGCAGTACTAGACAAGGTGACAAAACCCACTGCTGGACATGTGGTGTGCCAAATGTGTGTCCATAGGACACACACATGCATGTCAGTGAGGCTCCCTTACCCACAAACAGTCTCAGCCAGCAGGACAGGTGTAGACAAACACAAAGAAAGGCTGTGACAAGGCCTCTGATTGATGGTTATGGAGAACAGCCCCCCTCCAGACCTACACAGACAGACTACAACAGGTCACAATCAGTGGGATGTTAGTTCTGAAGGGTAAGAAGTCTGAAACTGAAAAGTAGCTCAATAAAATCTAAGAACTGTAGTACACTGATATGCCTCTAGTCTGCATGATAGGTCAGAATACAGAATTAAATGGAGTACCTGAAATACCAGTACAGTCATAGCAAATGTTTACAGTTGTCAGGTGTGCCCCCCCACCCACAATACTATGTAGAAATGCAGTAACATGTACATGTAGGTATAATAGTGGAGCACAGATTACTTGAGCAGGCCAAAGTAGCAGGATAGATTGTAGCACATGTACAATGTGCAGGGCTCTGTATGTTAGGTTGTTGTGTGTTGTATATTGTCTGAAAGTGGTCAGCATGTAGGCATGGAAGGTTGTGTCCTGGTGGCCAGTGGCCACTACTGTTGATGACAGGGCCAAGTTCTCACAACTGCAGTGCCAAACACAATGCATCCCAGCAAGACACAATCCAGCAGTAATCCATACTAATTGTTTGGATGTAATATCTGTCACAGTCTGAAAGATGGACATGTCATGAATGTGGGTCCAGACATACAAACAGTACACATGTGGAAGTATTTTAGCCAGAGAGTGTATAAAATGTTGCTGTGAAATGGACACACCTTCGGAATTGTACACACACGTTAGCAGCACATTAGTTGGCTGTGTAGTATGGAATACTGATGTTGTCTGGCCAAACACTGACAGACCACAAAAGGCACAGGTATGAAGTACTGAGAAACTGATGATATCATTGCACAAGCCAGCATAAGTGGAATGCCCCATGTATATCTGTGAGTCAGCTGCAAGTAGCTTCCATAGCACACATGCACCCAGCTCACCCCACCATCAGCCACAGGTACCTCACAGGTCTTATCCCTGCTGTTGGGAATAAGTACAATATGACCTCACCTCTGTATGGGAATAGCCACAGAATGCAGCATGCTGAAGAGGTGTCCCATGCAGATGTGTGCCCCTAGCTGTAAGCAGCACCCTGCCAGCATCCACATCGATGGATCAATAAGGACAGAAACTATTGACATTAACACCTTGCACACCTAACCTGTCACCCCAGGGGAATATAGTGGCTTGCAGCCTGGGACTGTAGGAGTGACACAATGCACCGGCCTACTACAGATGGCCTGCATTACTACCAAATGCCCTGCAGTCATCTATCAAAGGCCTGTGTCTCACCCATACTGCCAGTGTCTGTTATCTCATGGACTCTCGAATAACGTAACGCAGTCCACAGAACACAAATGCAAGGCCATGTTGACAAATCCCAGTAGCATGTCCACCATGTCATACTGCATGAACTGTGGACCAAACCCTAAATACTGCTGTGATGAAGTGATAACTATAGGGATACTTATCGGATAACATCTGTGTAATGTTTGGAAGAGGACAGAATAACACCGGGGTGGGGGGGTAGAAGCATGGACTCCATGGAGTGTGTAAAGTCTGAAACTCAGATGTGTGCGCATACTATCCCTGCCTGCAAACACAGGAATGGGTGGCCACAAACCTGCTCCTAAACCACAATGTGAAAGGGTAATGACCAGAAATATGACCCCTGCCTCTGGGTAACCTGTGTGAATCTGTACAGCTATGAGTTATGGCCACAGCAGAATATGGCTATACTGTCACGTTGATGGATGTACAAGCATGGGATCCTCAGCCACCACAGTACCAAGGTGCTGAACCATTTACACAGACCCATCACCAAGTGTCTGCAGCTCTCCTTCCAGAATGGCATGACTGTGCAAGAGTATGTAGGCTGCATACCACGATACTGGACACAGCTTCATTCATCTTGTCTTCCCCAGGAAATTACTGCAAGCAAATATGTATACTTGTCAGTAGTTGATGACATAACACATCACAGTGTAAAACAGCTCATATGTCTGAATATCTCTGCTAACACCATAACTATGTAGCAGAAACATGGCAGACACAATTAGTTACAATATCCCACTATCCTTTGCCCATTGTGACCCCATATTGTCAACCAGTCTACAGATATACTGCAGAAACAGGTTGTTAGCTGTAGGTGTAGAACACAAGTGCCTGCATTGGAGTACAACCTACCTGGAATGGGTTCACACATCCAATACAGAAGGTCATACTGGGCATGCTCCCACACTTACAGAAATGAAGCCCATGTCTGGCAACAACAGTAGAATATACATATCTGTCAGTCGCAGATGTTTGTGCACAGACTCCACATTGCATACCAGTCATGCTTTGCACACACATCAGATAGGAATACACACATATATCCAAAGACAACGCACTATAATAGGCCAAACTTACACATACATAGATGTGTGGAAGAGAGTGATAGACACTGACAAAGAGCTTCCCATCATGAGGCCTGTCCCACCCATCACACATACAATTGGCCAATACCACATGATGTGCAAATGTCTATCACTGTAGACATTTGCTTCTGGTATCCCTCAGCACTATAGTGTCTGTGGTGCTTGTGATAACTGTGTAACATGATTGTGCAAGTCATTATTCATCTAGCAGTTGTATACACATTCCTGTTAAATGTAAACCTGTATGTGACTGAGTGTTGTGTGCTTCCAGATGAATGGTTTATTGCCCATTCACATGCACTGCACTCCCCATTGCCCTACTTTGGTAAGCCTGCTGATGTCATTCACCTTGAAATACACCTCTGGGGAAGGAGTAGCCCTGTAAGCTCTGTGGTGTGTGCTACAACTGAGTAATGCTATAGTGTGATGTACTAGCTAGGCAAAAGTTCTAATCCCAGACATGGCAACTGTGAGACTCGTGTGAGTGTGTGTGCATTTGTGTGTAGGAAACAATGCTTTTGAGGCCAGTCACAGTCACTACACTGTCCATTGCCCTACTTTGGTAAGCCTGCTGATGTCATTCACCTTGAAATACACCTTTGTGGAAGGAGTAGCCCTATAAGCTCTGTGGCACGTGCTATAAATGTGTAATGCTACAGTGTGATGTACTAGTTAGGTAGGAGTTTTAATCCCAGACATGGCAACTGTGAGACTGTGGTGTGTGTGTGTGTGCAAGGATCAATGCTTTTGATGCCATTTACGGTCACTGCACTTTCCATTGCCCTACTATGGCAAGCCTGCTGACATCATTCACCTTGAAATACACCTTTGGGGAAGGGCTAGTCCTATAAGCTCTGTGGCACAGACTATAACTGTGTAATGCTATAGTGTGATGTACTAGTTATGTAGGAGTTCTAATCCCAGACATGGCAACTGTGAAACTGTGTATGTGTTTGTCTGTGTAGGGATCAATGCTTTTGAGGCCATTCACAGTCACTACACTTTCCATTGCCCTACTTTGGCAAGGCTGCTGATGTCATTCACCTTGAAATACAACATTGGGGAAAGACTAGCCCTATAAGCTCTGTGGTCCATGCGATAAATGCAGTACACTGTAGTAGCAATACATAGCTGGGTAGGGGTTTGAATCTCAGTACTGTCAATTGTGCATGTGTATTTGTGTGTGAGTGTGTGTGTGTGTGTGTGTGTGTGTGTGTTTCTGTGTGTGTGTGTGTGTGTGTGTGTGTGTGTGTGTTTCTGTGTGTGTGTGTGTGTGTGTGTGTGTGTGTGTGTGTGTGTGTGTGTGTGTGTGTGTGTGTGTGTGTGTGTGTTTGTCATCAGTATCCTGTATGGAGGTAGCTGTGAATGTGTAATAACATGACTCACTGGGTGGCTGGTTTTGCAAATTTCTTGTATTTAGGACCTACTGTATGTCGCAATGTACATAAACACACTTGGCTATGCAACAACCACTATGTTGGTAGTTCCCTGCATATTACCCACAGATTGTAACCACTGTGTGATTGCAGTGGACTACAGAGGACAGGGCACCCTGTTCCATCCCTACAATAGGCAAATAATTGCTTACAGTGGTCCTTTGCTATGTTCCCCACTGGACACCTGCAACAACTGTAGAGTCAGCAAATGTAATCCTCAAAGGAAATACCATGCCTTATACACATGCCCTGTATGGACAGATGCCACTAACACCAGTGAATACCTGTATCATGCTGTCAATGTAGGTGCAGGCTCAACCTCAGTTCCATAGCCAGTTCTCACCATATGAGGTCAGGAATGCCACATCAGATGATAGCAATCTGTCCACACAACATGCCCCAGACACCCAGGTACAATTCCACATGTCACAGAACATGCATGTGAGACATGTGCACATCCCAGACACCATCCATGTTATGGAATATAGAACCACTGGCCACCCACAATAATAACCCAGATGAGTGGATGGTGTGAGCCACACTGCAGACCATTGTCATGTGGCCTGATGACAAGGTATACCCTTTGCCTAGCCTTGTATAGTCTTCTGGCTAAGCTTGTTTCCTGCATTTCCTGTAAGTAGTCTAGTCCAGATACAGATTTGCTGTATTGAGGACCATTTGTAGGTTTCGGAGCCCCCAAGCCTTTGTGTTGGAGGGAAGCCTTCTAGCTTATCAGTAGGAGTGGTAAGCAATACCTTAGAACTAGCCAGTTTTTTGTTTAGTTTTAGCAATCAAATCTGTTTCTTTGAGCTCAGCACTTGTTCAGAACTCATTGTGAGCACTAAATAAGCTACAAATTACTACAGCACTTAACTTTACACACTTGTCTAGAGGAAAACAGTTTTTAGTACTTAACTGAACTGTTTCTTACTGAAATGAGTGATATCTGCATTGCAATTATATAGGTAAAGCGTAAAAAGCACTACACCCCCACAACTCCCCTTGTTGTACCTTGTTCCTTTGACCACCTTTTTTCAATTATAAAATTCATCCCAATACTATTCCCATTCAATAGGTCGGGTCCCAATCCAATCTCTCTCCGTCTGAATCTTGAGGCAATGTTGGTGATGCCTCATGTAGCAATACAAATGCACATGTCACTCCCAACAACCCCAACAAATTCCAACACATATGAGAGAGATGCAACCATATAGCCAAATACTGGAGGCTCTCTCTCAACTCAGCACTGGGCTCATCTAGTCAGGAGGAAAAGGAAAAACACTAGTTCCAAAATCTCAGTCTCAATATGACCCACCAAACAAAACCAAAAACACACAAAACACAACAAACTACCCGTTTAAATAAAAATCTGCCTAAGCAGCAGAGACCTCCAAAGACAGACACAAGCAACCGCTACCCCCAAAAACAAAACACGTGCAACACATAGCTCACAAAGCCAGTGTGCCGAACAGTCACAGCCCTTAAGGCTAAACAACACACCTGATACACTTGTAATAGATGACTCTATTGTCAGGCACACTGACATCCCGCTCACCAGGCTGAACAAGGAGAAGGTCACGGTGAGCTGCCTGTCAGGTGCTAGGATCCGCCACATAACACAAGCACTCAGGTCACTCCAAGGTGAGTACAAATATGACTCAGTCATTGTCCATGCTGGTGTGAATGACCTGAGATGTACCTCCCTGGTCTACATGAAAAGAGACATAGAGAAGCTCTCTGAGCATGTAGCCCAGGCCGGTATGACCCTGACCTTGAGTAGCATCTTACCTTCACCAAGAATGATGCCACAATATGAAGACAAGATTATCAATTTCAAGAATTGGCTTAAGTATTGGTGTCATTCAAAGGGGATCCAGTGCCTGTCAGCCTGGGATGACATGCTCGACAAGCCACGATGCTTTGCTAGGGATGGCTTGCACCTATCACCCCTGGGCTTTCGGATATTGGCAAAGGCTCTTGCTACCCCCATAGTGCCTTTTTTAGGCAAGGCTCAAAAGACAAACCCACCTCCATAGGTATCATAAGGGATAAGAAACTAAGACTAATGCTACTCAATGCCAGAAGTCTAAACCTCAAGATGCATGCACTCGAAACTCTCCTTAGCATGGAGAACATCGATGTCTGTGCAGTAACAGAAACCTGGTTCAAGGCTCCCGAGAGCACCCTAGCACTACCAGGATATACCGCATACCATGCTTTTCGGCCCCAAAACTTGGACTGAACCATAAAAGGAGGGGGAGTATCAATATTCGTCAAAGATACCCACACCTCCAAGTTGGTGGCACAGCACGAAGCATCAGAGACTATCCATGTGCAACTAACAGTGGGTAAAACTGCCTTCCAGTTTATAGCCTGCTACAGACCACGCTCCCAAACCCAGGAACTCCACTCGGCCTTCCTGAGAACACTGGAAAATATGAAGGTCTCTCCAAACACCATTATATTGGGTGACTTCAACTACCCAAACATAGACTGGGAGCATTACTCTAACTCCAACACCCTAGCCCAAAGGTTCCTAGAATTTATAAAGTCAAATGCTATGGAACAACTTGTTACCACTCCCACAAGAGGGGAAAACATACTGGGACCTGATCATCACCAACATGGGGACTCTATGCTCCAGACCAGAAGTGTATCCCTCACTGGTAAGATCAGACCATAAACTCATCTCTCTCGATATTCACATCTCAACCCCACCCCCTGCCCAGAAAACCACAGTGAAAAACTTCTCTAAAGAAAATCTCACACTCCTCAAAACTGAGGTGGAATCCTTCCCGGGCCTGTGGAAAATACGGCCCAGACCACAGAATCCTTTATAAATGCATTCTATGAACACCTTCAGGAATGCATGGATCATGCAATCGCAAATAAAACCAAAACCCAATCCTCCAAAGGCAAACGTCCTGTCTGGTGGACCCCAGCCATAAACAAACTATACAATAGAAGGAGGAAGCTACTACATGATAGAGCAAAATCCCAAAAAGGGAAGGCATCTCTGATCAGTATTAGCAAAAAACTACGGGCACTCATAAAATCATCTAAGGCCAGCTTCGAGAGAAAAATTGCACAGGACACTAAGGATAATCACAAGGCCTTCTTTAGTTATGTTAGGAACCTGGGTGGGAATTCCCAGATATGCTCAGAATTAGTACAAAATGACAAAAAATACACTGAACCCACAGACATTGCCAACATCCTAGCTTACAGGTTCAGCGCAAAGTCCCCTCCCTCCCCACCAAAAGGGCAAATATCTATCCCAGCAGAGTGCTGCCCCCCCTGACATCTCAGATGCTCAGGTAAGAGCCGCCTCCAAAGCAAAACACAGCATCAATGGGACCAGACGGTGTCCCGGCTGCCTACATGAACTCCAAGAAGAGCTAAACCCAAACATAAAACTACTGTTCAATCTCAGCCTTACCACAGGATATGTACCCAAAGAGTGGTGTACAGCAACGGTGGTCCCTCTCCACAAAGGTGGTGCCTCAAAGGATCCTGGAAACTATCGCCCCATAAGCCTGACTAGCTTGGTCTGCAAAGCTATGGAAAGGATCATCATGGACCTTATAAATAAAGATATTGGGGACCTAGAGACACTGGATCCTACCCAGTTCAGCTTTGTTAAGGGCATATCCTGCCTCTTAAACCTAGTCAATTTCTTTGAAACAGTCACCAAGGCCATTGACGAGGGGAAGGTGGTCCAAACAGCCTACCTAGACCTCGCAAAAGCCCTCGATACAATACCCCACTCAGGCATTATAGATAAGCTCACCAGCTTAAATATAAACCCCTATGTCACTAGATGGGTTGCAAACTGACTCAAGGACAGAACCTACATGGTTAGAATTGCTGGAGCCATGTCAGACTCCAAACCAGTTACAAGTGGCATCCCACAAGGCTCAGTCCTGGGACCTCTCTTGTTTGGTATATATTTCTCAGAGGTACAGGCCAACATGGAAGGACTGTGGCTGACCAAGTTTGCAGATGACTGCAAACTGGGTGCCATAATCAACTCTCCAGCTGACACAAGCATCCTCCAAATGGGCCTCATAGAAACAGACAACTGATGCCAGAGCCATGGCCTCAAGCTAAACACCAAAAAGTGTATAGTCATCCCCTTTGGCAAAAACAAAGTGCCCACAAATTACCACATAAGTGGTAATCCATTAAGTATGGAAGAAGTAATTAGGGACCTGGGGACCCAAGTTGATAGCAATCTCTCATTTGACAACCACGTGGCCAAAGTGGTTAGAAAAACATTTTATATAGCCCACCTAATCATGAAGGGATTCACATCTAGATCAGGGGAGGTCATCCCTCATCAGGCCCATAATTGAGTACAATGCCCCTTTTGGGATGTACCTTACCAGACACCTGCAGCAACTGGAAAGACCCCAAAAGTACCTCACCAAGAGGATCAAAGGGCTCAAACAGATGCCATATGCTTCCCGGTTAAAGAAACTCCAGCTCTACTCAGTGGCATACTGCCTGCTCAGAGGCGATCTGTGCCTGACGTATAAAGCCATGTCTAACCCGAATTAATGGACATGCTGCACCTCAGAAAATCCAAATCCCATCGAGCTATGCGCTCGAGAGACTTGAACCTCAGCCCTGAAATAAATAGGACATGCTGGAGGGACAGATTCATAACCCAGAGGCTCCTTTCACTCTGGAATAAAATCCCAGTCCAGGTTAGGCAGAGTCCCTCATTGACTCTCTTCAAGAGGAATCTTGATGAGTGGATGGGGGATCGTAGGTTTACTCCGGGTATCACTTCTGTGTCACTGTTAGACAGAGGCACAGTATACTAACCTCAAAAAAGGGCATAGCAAAATTAATTTAAAATGGGTGGCGAAAGCCAAACACACTCTGGCTAGGCTTATAAATGCCCTAGGGCAGATAGCCTAGTATGAACCTATGAACCTATAAATAAGCACCTATCCAGGCATGGCTAAGGGTCAGCTCCCAGTATTTTCTCCTGTCTACCTGATTAATCTGGGCATCTTGGGGCAATGCAGCAATTGCCTCATGTACACAGACAACCGTCTCCTCCTACAACCCAACACTACCACCTGTGAGAGATGCACTTATATAGCCAAACTGGAAGCAAAGCTCTCTTCACCCAAGACTGGACTAGTCATTCAAGAGGAAAAGGTAAACACTTGCACCACACCACACCACACTCATCACATAGTCCCTCAAAACCTACACCACCAAAACACACACACAGAAACACAAAACACACACCTACATTCACGAAGACTCTCAATAAAAATCTGCCCAAGCAACAGGGACCTCCAAAGCAGAAATGCAAGCAACCTCCACCCCCAACACAACCCAAATGGCACATAGCCCACAAACTCAGTGTGCCACTCAACCACAGCCCATAAGGTGAACAACGTACCCAACACTCTAGTCATAGGTGACTCTATAGTCAGGCACACTGATGTTCCACTCACCAGGCTAAACAAGGAGAAAGTTACTGTCTGCTGCCTGTTGGGTGCCAGGATCCACCACATAATGCACGCACTCAGGTCACTCCACAACAAGTACAAATATGACTCTGTCATTGTCCATGTTGGTGTGAATGCCCTAAGATGTACCTCCCTGGACTACATGAAAAGAGACATGGAAGAGCTGTCCAATCTTGTAGCCCAGGCAGGCCATCGACCATGTTATGCAGGATGTTAGGGGTGGCCCTACACCTTTACAACTTGAAGAACTTGAACTATTTTGGCAAGTTAGGCTGAATGCCTATAATTTTCTAGGTTTAAATGAAACCTGTTCTATTTCTAATATTGTAAAATTGAAAAGTTTACAGAGATGAAGTACATTAACTTTTTCAGTTGTACTTTTAACATGAGATTCATTGTATTTGTTAGCTGGTTTTAAATAGTTTTTTGTATATGATTAGTATCTATCTTACATGTAGAGAAGTTTTACTATAAAGTATTGATGTTTACTTAATAGATTGGAGTGCAAATTTTGATACTGTTCAACTGTATGTGACATTTTAGCACGAGTATTTGCACATAACAGCGTGGTCTCTTTTAGAAGTTAAGACAAATGTAACAATGTATCTTAATTTGTTATCCAGGACCACCTGGCAGTATAAAATGTGGTTTTGAATGTTACAACTTGTTTCTGATGAAGTTTGCCGGTTGGACAAATGAAAAGCGCTTTAAACTTTTTGTACCAATAAATTTGGGTGTACTTTGACAGTAAGTCATGTCAGTATTTTACAATTTCTAGGTATGACCCTAGCCCTGAGTAGCATCCTGCCATCACCAAGAATGATACCACAGTACAAGGACAAAATGATTGACTTCAACAATTTGCTAAGCTTTTGGTGTCATTCTAAGGGGATCCAGTATCTGTCTGCCAGGGATGACATGATCGACAGTCCACTATGCTTTGCCAGAGATGGCCTGCACCTGTCGACCTTGGTATTCCGGATACTGGCTAAGGCACTTTCCACTCCTATAGTGTCTTTTTTAGGCAAGGCTCAAATGACAAATTCACTACCATAACAGATACAAGCAAGCAAAATCTGAGGGTAATGCTGCTCAATGCTACAAGTCTAAACCTCAAAATTCATTCACTCGAGGCACTCCTTAAAATGGAGAACATTGACATCTGTGCAGTGAAAGAGAACTGATTCAAGGCTCCAGAGACCACCCCTGCATTACCAGGCTATAATTCATACCACACCTTTTGGCCACCTAACCTAGCTCGAAACACTAAAGGCGGAGGCGTGTCCATATTCATTAAGGATATCCACACCTCCAGGCTAGTTGCTCAGCATAATGCATCCGAGATTATCGAAGTGCAACAAACTCTGGGCAAGACCGCAATCAAAATTGTAGCTTGCTACAGATCCCCCACCATGCCCCAGGATTCCCACTGCTCATTTCTTGATACACTGGAAAATATCAGGGTACAACCTAACACTCTAATAATGGGCAATTGCAACTACCCCAGCATTAAGTGGGAAATCTACTCATGTACCAACTCTTTTGCTCAATGTTTTCTGGAATTCATAAATTCCAATGCATTGGATCAACTTAGCCACACCCCCACCAGGGGCAGCAATATCCTAGACTTGGTCAATATCAACATGGGCAACTGGTGTTCTACACCAGAGGTCAATTCCTCGTTGGTCAAATCTGGCCATAAGCTAATCACCCTAGGCATCCACATCCCACCCCCACCCCCAGTAGGGAAACCACCGTAAAAAATTTCTCCAAAGCCAACTTCACGCCTCTTAAGATAGAAGTGACAAACTTCACGACACCCATGCAGACAGACAATAGAGGTACGACTGCTGAATCTTACACAAATGCACTTTATAAGCACTTACATGAGCGCATGGATCATGCAATCCCTAACAGAACCAAGATACTATTCTCAAAAAAAAGGAATCCAATCTGGTGGTCCCCTGCCATAATCAAACTCTACAACAGAAGAAAAAAACTCTTGCAAAAAAGAGTAAAATTCCATGATTGGATAAACTCCCTGGTCAGCCTCAGTAAGAAGCTGAGATCCCTTATAAAATCCTCCAAAGCTAGTTATGATAAAAAAATTGCCACTGATTCTAAAGACAACCACAAAGCATTCTATAGCTATGTCAAGAATCTCAATGGCAACACTCAGATCTGCTCTGGGTTACAGCACAATGGCACTAAATATACAGAACCAACTGATATTGCCAACATCCTGGCAGATAGGTTCAGTGCTAACTTTACCCCCTTCTCATCCCTTAAAGGGCCTATCTCTATACCAGAATAATGCAAAGTTCCTGTAATCATGGCTGCACAGGTAAAAAAACACACTCTTCAAAGCCAAGAACACAACACTCATGGGACCTGACAACATCCCAGGCTGCATTCTACATGAACTACAGAATGAACTGGCACCCCACCTAAGTACCATGTTCAATCATAGCCTCACCTTAGGCTTTGTGCCCACTGAATGGCGCACAGCAATGGTTATCCCACTCCACATTGGGGAGCCAGTACTGACCCCGAGAACTACCGCCCCATTAGCTTGATGAGCCTTGTCTGCAAGGCTATGGAACGTATCATCATGGAACTTATACACAATGATATTGGTAATCTCCAGACTCTGGACCCCACCCAGTTTGGGTTTGTAAAAGGCAGATCATGTATCCTAAACCTGATAAAACTGCATAAAAATGTAATAGCAATAAATACTCAGGCAGTGGTTTGAAACCCTGTACTGGTAAGTGTGTGACACAAACATGCTTAGCTATTGCTCTCCCACCCCCTTCCTTTCTTACTTTGTCTCTGTCTCTCTCACTCCCTCTCTGGTGGATGTGGAAAAGTACACCTGCTTTGCTTAGGCAGCAACTTGTGTTTTGCAAGTGATGCTCATGATCAGCTGATGGCCTGTGCATGTATTGCAGTCCCTAAATAGCTGATGGCATGTGGAAAAGCTGTGGTAACATTCCCTTAGCCAATTGCATGGAAACACACTCCTATAACTAGTAACATCATGTGGGTGTTGGCCCTTTTCATTCACTGTGAGCAGGACTTCATATCGGTGTTTGGCAAACAGCATCACAGAGGGTAGTGGGGTATACCTCTTACAACATACACTTTGGAGACAGGCCAACAAACAGCAGGGGGATGTTCCAGACATCAGGACAGAATGTAAGTCTTGCTCTTGTACATTTGAAGTAGTGTTGGTTTGTGTGAATATGGCTGGTCTACATGATTTAATACCCGTCATGACAGTGTTATGTGGTTGAGGAAACTCTCACCTGTAGAGCTATCTGCAGATTGGCCAGTGTTTGGAGTCTTACATGTGTTGTGTTACTCACAGATGTC